>NW_015167064.1:1277217-1298869 GCF_001447785.1 Gekko japonicus
TCCGCCGGTCTCCTCCCCCCCACCTCAGTTCTGACGGCCGATCTCCTCCTCCTCTCTCCCCGCCTCGGCTCCAGTGGTGAGGTCTGAGCAGCTTCCAGCCGCCAGCCCACCGCAGAGTTCCCAGAGTGTTCCCTGCACATGCGCAGGAAACACTCTTTTACTTTGGGGGGATTTAAATATTCCCCCTATATTTTTTCAACTTTTTAGATTTTTGTGCCCACCTGGGGACTGCCCCAAGTGTGCAGGAAAATATCCCTGCCCCCCAGGTACCCCCGATGTGCAGATTTAGATATCCGCATGCAGGGGGTGCCTTCGCTATTAGATATATAGATGCTAATCTTAATGGGCAGGAGACAGGCATTCCCTAAGGTATGCCCAAATGTGTTTAGCTTTGAAGATGAAAAACAGCTTCAGGAAGATAATAGTCAGTGCAGTACCTGCAGTGCTGGCTGTTTGTGTATTTTGATTGTTCTGTGCCTCTTAGGAAACTGTCCACTGCAGTCTACACTAAAATGGGTCGTCACAGTATGCTTTAAGGACAGCACCACCACTGTGTGATCCTCCAGAAGCAAAGGAAAGAACACGTTCAGATAAGGGAGTGCTAACCCAGTCCAAATAATGCAATGCTTGTCCCAGATAAGGGAGTGCTATTCCAGATGGAGGCCACTTCCCTTGCTAACACCTATAAATCTTATCTAGATTCTTTTTCTGTCTGGCTTGTTTTCATTCTACTGATCACCCTTGCCAGGCACCAAGATTACTGCTATGGTTTTGGGAAGTATAGCTGAATTTCACAGACAATCTCTCCCAGCAGCTTCCTATAGTTAGCAGCAGGGGGAGAACAAATGCTGGGAGTACCAGATGAATAATTTCAGGAAGCTCAATGTCACAATAGATCAAAGTGGAAACAATCTCAGGAACCCTCTGTCCTTAGGATGCTTTGCAAATGGTCCAAAAGTATTTGGTGTATGGAGAGCGGCTAAAAGCCCCAACATATAAATGGGAAAGCATCCATGGAGTCATGGTTCCTAGCAAGTTAACTACTCGTATTTTACTGAGGTACAGCTTGAGTGAGAAGAAAATATGCATGATAATGGCAACAAGAATGAAAGTTCTGAGGGGGGGAGTCGTCGTCCCCAAGCTTCTCTGGCCCCAGTTTTTTGGCCGAGCTTGTTCTGGCCAAATTGTCCACCAGTGGTCTGATTCTGACTGGTCATCTGACTACCTCTACAGTTACATGGTATTTTGTGATATTTTATGTATAAATTGTTATTTTAATACTGTTCTAATTGTATTATTTAACTGTTGTACACCGCCCTGAGCCCATTTGGGGACAGTGGTACATAAATCTAATAAAATAAAGTAAGTAAGAAAGAAAGTGGCTAAAGGCACACTGAAGAAATTACAGGAGATCCTTAATTCTGGTTTAATCTCCTTTGATTTCGGCAAGATATTTTTTGTCTTAGGCTCTCCCAGACGTTCTCCAGAGGTTGCCGATTCTCTTCCAGCTGGTGTGAAAGGTGTAGTCCCTTTCTTCCCTTCACCCTCCACCACAACCCTCAAACTGGAGTATGGAGTAACAAAGGTTGCTCATTGCCAGTCTTCAGGCACCAGGCAAAGACAGTTCTATTCTGGAAGGCATTCACATTGAGATATATAGCTGTACATTGTGCCTTCAGTCTTGCTGCTCATAGAGTTTGATGGCTCTTGCTCATGGTTATTTGCCTGGTTATTTTATTGTCTTTTATTGGTTGGGAACCTCCTTGAAAGATTTTCTTTTTTTAATGCCACACATAAGCATTTTAATAAATAACCACTGCTTAAACATTAAAGAAATACTCCATAGCCTGGACCAAGCAATCGAGCCAAAATTTAGGATGAAAATTACTTGAACTTAAAAAAGGTTTGCATTATTTATAGGGATGCAAAGAAAGGAATCAATACCTGGCAGTTATGAAGAAAGAACAAGAAGAGTTAACTTCCATGGAATGAAGATCTTGCGGGTTCAGCACGTTGGACAGTTCCATAGATTGCTACTGAAGGCTTTCTGAATTGCTCAGTTGTTTTAAAGCAGAGTTACAAATAAAATGTTTTGACATTGCAAAGGAATGGACCATGTGTTCGTTAAAGCCCTATGGCCATTGAGACACTCCTGTGCATTATTCCCGTGGTTCAAAAGTTTAATTACCTTCGCTGAAACTGATCCCAGCCAATCAGACATACCCCTTTGAACTCACTGTCCCACTGAGTGTTGTAAATGTTTTACGTTGAAGTCTGGAGAAACAGGAAGAGCAATCTAATCTGGACACAGCTGGAGTCACCAAAGGAAAACTGTTCCAACTTAAAGCTTGTAATCACAGTCCATCTTGGAGACCAGGATGTTTACTTATTGTCTGACAGAGAAACTTACCGGATTAAAGAGAGTCCTGACAATGGGCATATATATTGAAGGTTTGCATACATACAAGGAAGGTAAAATGCTCCAGAAGCCAGCACATAAGTGTTCCTTTTTGGTTTACACAAGATACAATATATGATAATGTAAACCATATTATGTTTAGTGTAGCCTAATTGTAGGAAACTTCCCTTCACAGAAAGAAACCTCTAGAAAAACAAGATATAGGAAGGGCATCAATGTTGCCTGACCAAAACCTGCCAAAAGCCAGACTAAAAGGGATCTAGAAAGACTGCATCATCCATAGACACCTGGAATTCCATCAATTGTTCCAATATTTTGCCATCATTATTCTTGGGGGGGGGGGCTTTTCCCTGCAGTATTTTCCAAAATATATCTTCTCCATGCACATTCCTGTGAGGGTGAGGTTATAAAACAATGATTTGTTCAATATCTACTCACTTTAACAATGATCAAATATTTGAAACGTATGTGTATGTTTAGGTGGCGGGTGTCTAGGGACCCTGAACTCTGTTTGAGATGATGTAATTAAACATTAATGGATCATTTATCCTTTATCTATTGGATAATGGTATCAAGAGGGCTTAAAGTTGGGCTCTGCTCTGTTACTTTGTTTCATTGAATGAAAAATAGGAATGTAGGCAATGTATAACTGATTCTTAGATCTTTTGAACAGGATTATACCACACGTTTAAATTTTAGAGTCAAATTGTAAATTCAGAAATCCATATCTCACAATTGTAAACTGTCAAATTATTCACAATGTTCCGCTTTTGTTCTAACCACTTCATTTGAATGCTCTTGTGGCACCATCTCAGAAAATTATTGCACAAGCATATAACATTAAATAGGAATTGTCTCAGTCATTGCTAAACAAAAGGGCTCACTGAAACATTGAGTTTTTAGTGCCCCCCCCCCCAAGATACCTGGCCTGTGCAATCTTGAGGGTTGCCATGGCAGAGGTGGCTGGCCGCTGGCACAAAAGTGACACCACCGGTCCATTCCCTAAGGGAAAGTGCACAGGCCAGGGACCAGGCAAACAACCTTGCAGTGTGGCCGCATAAGCCATGACTGTGCCAGCATCCCCAGCAACAGCACTGTCAAGCCCAGAAGGCATCACAGGGGTGTGGCAGCACAGCCATGTCAGACAGGGAGGAACCTACCAAGCACAGGGTGGTAGCACAGGGGCCAATCCCAGGGACACATGAGGAGTGGAGAGGGGAGGGTTGGGAGGGTTGGGCCCATGCAGCACTGGACTGCACCTCTCACCCACTATCTCACCCCTTAAAGACACAGGCCAAACAAAACATAGGCAGCAGCACAAAAAGAGGAAGGGGACCCCAGCTTTGTGTAGTGGTTAGACTGCTGGGCTAAGAGGAAGCTTGCTGGGTGACCTTGGGCCGTTCACACATTCTCAGCCTAACCTCCCCCACAGGGTTGTTCTTCTGAGGATAAAATGGAGGAGAGGAGGAGGATGTAAGCCATGTTGGGTCTCCAGTGAGGAAAAAGCTGAGGTACAAATGGAGTCAGTAGACATCATCTCCCTCAGCATATCCAGAGCTCCAGGTCCAGCCAAGACCCGCTAACTGACTGCTCTCCCAGGAACACAGGGCCAGTCGTAGCAGCCCAGTAATCAGCAGGGAGGGGCTCTCCCAGCACCACAGCCATGTTGGCAAGCCTGGCCCCAGGGGCCACCCCTGTAGACCCCAGCCACTGGTGGGATGGAAGTGTGTGCTACAGGGTGGGGCTGGCACAAGGCCACAGAGCATGCCTGGGCCTTCTCTGCTCTTTCCCATGGAGGCTGAGTGTGCCCCGTGTGAGCACCAGACCTGGGGGGATCACCAGGACTGGCCCATCCTGTGGGCTGCAAGCTGACTGCCAGATGGACCTGCACCTCACCCATCAGTCGGATGGTGAAGACTGGCTGAGGGGGCAGGGGGGCACCCTGTTCCTCCCCACAGGTACTTTGCTCATAGCCATACAGACAGTGCTACATTGAATGGAAGCCTGGCTGGACTAGGTAGCAAGTGCCCAGCTATGCCTGGAGATGGAGGTGGCCAAAATTCATGTGCTCGTGCACAACATGGAGTGGGAAAAGTGCAGCCTGTTGGAGGCCATCATGGGCTTGCAATGTGGCTTGTGGCTTATGCACCAGCTTGTCAGGGTCATGGGCAGTTTCTTGGACCTCCTTGGGGCACTACTTGGTGCTGGGCACCATGGGGGTGGTAGCCAGAATCCCCTTACCAAATGGAGGTGCCTGTGTGGCCTGGCCTGTTGTTTTTCTGGGACAGGGGCCCCTCCGTTGTTAGGCTGCCCATGTAGACTCCATTGTAGAGTGGGCCCTGCCTCCCCCACCTCTTCTGTGCCACTAGGCCCTGTAGGCACAGCATCCCCGTGGGGGTCTGGGTGAGGGTGCCTCTGGGGGGCTATGCCAGTCCTTCCACTGCCATGGATAGATGGCAGCTGCTCAGCAGCATGTGTATGGAATGCTGGACAGGTCCAGCCTGAGGAGGAAACATATCAATAGCAGTTATGTGTACCTGATTACAACACTGTGCACTTGCATAGATCTGTAGCCACTACCCCACCCCAGTTGGGCCGTGGCTGGTCAATAGGGAATGGCCAAATCCCCCCCCCAATACCGTGTGTGAGTGCTGGCTTGGTAGTGAGTGGAGTTCAGGGTGAGACCCCTGGGGCCATGGTCAGTGGCAACCACCCAGTGGCCTAGCACTGTGCCACAGTTTGCCTTGGCACCTAACTGGGATGGGGTAGGGGGGAAATGGTGTGAACTGAGCTTGTTCCATTCTAGGGAATTCAACCATTGGTGCATGCCCAGGAACCTGCCTTATGGAAGGCAGGCTGCTGCCTTGACTACTCCAGATTGGCATGCCTGCAGGGAATGCCTGAGATGTGCCCTTGCGGTGGCAAGGGGCACCCCCCATTGGAAGAAAGAAGTCCAGATGATGGCCCTCTGCAGCTGGTCTCCCCCACACCCTGTTGCCATATGTTCCACTCATTCCCCAAGTGTGTGTTTGAGCTGCCACCATGGTATGCAGTACAGTCCCAGGGCTGACCAACAAGCCACATGCTATGTGACTTGGCATCTGGTATGCCTACAAACAGACCGGGGTTTATATTGGCTACCAAGAACTGGCACTGGCCATGGCTTGGGGAACAGGAGGGTCAACTGGGAGCCACTGGGTGTGGCAGCTGTTGGGGTGTGCTGTTCTCAGACTTCACAGGTGACTATGGGCTATGCCACAGTTTTTGTGGATGTATCTGCTGTTGCCAGGGTGATGTTCCTGGGCTGAGGAAGCTTAGAGAACCAACTAACCCTTGCCATGCCCCCAGGCCTGCCCCCCTTCCCAGCTGGCACAGGGGGTTGGTTGAGGGCTGCACTATTGCCACGCTGGTGCTTGGTAATGGCATGGGGTGCCAGGACACTCTGCTGGTGTATCTTCAGGTTACATCAGCATATCTCAAAGATACACCAGTGGAGCACCTGGTCAGCACCCTTTGCACTTTTGCCCCCTGCCCAGGACTGTGCTTTAAATATTCTTTTTCCTTACTGAAGGTTTGTCTTTTAATCTCCCATTACTTCTGTCAAGCCAAATGTATTCATGCTCACTTTAAACACTGAAGAGGCTTTTATTTAATTGATTCTTTGAATACTTTAAGGTCTATTAATTCCATCAATGTTGCACACACTGCAATTTCTGTATTCCAACTGTTCTTTTAATCATGTTCATTAAGAGGATTACTTTTACCTGCCAGTTAACATTTTACATTACATTAATAAATCTTTGGTTTGCTATCCAAACTCGGTAGATGAAATGAATAACTCAAGTCCTCCAAGCTTCGGATTGAATCTAACATGGCTCCTTTTCCCACTATGTCCGGAGATTCATATAGGTGCAATGCAAAAGTCATAAAATGGAAAATAGTATTCATACTCTGCCAACATTTGCCCCAGTAGCCAATATGTCCATTGTTTGCACATTGTTTTGCTTGAAGGAACAGAAAATACATACAGCAAAATCGTATTAATTTTAACGGTTCTTGGACAGAAAAAAAGAATAGTGCCCTGATTTAGGAAGCTGTACTGATGAATGCGGTGGCTCAAGTGGTTAAGACGCTGAACTGCAGGCTGTGGAAGGTCAGTAGTTCAGCAGTTCAAGACCCGGGTGCCGCAAGACGGGGTGAGCTCCTGTCTCTAGTTCCAGCTCCTGCCAACCTAGCAGTTCGAAAGCAAGAAATTGCAAGTAGATCAATAGGTACCACTTCGGTGGGAAGGTAACAGCGTTCCGTGCGCCTTGGTGTTTAGTCATGCCGGCCACATGACCACGGAAACGTCTTCGGACAGCACTGGCTCTTCGGCTTTGAAACGGAGATGAGCACCGCAACCCTAGAGTCGGACTCGACTGGCTTTCGAGCAAGAGAACCTTTACCTTTACCTTTTACTGATGAATGACCTTCACCACTGCCATTGCGCTCCCCACCCCCACGCAAAAAGTCCTGATGGCTTTTAATTCATTCTGCATTTTAATATTCGGTTGCTGGTCATTCATGTACAAATCCATGATGCTTCTATACACATAAAGGCCAACATATGACAGCAGTAGTTCCAACCCAACCACATATAAAGCAGTGGTGTCAATCCAATTTTTAAAACAAAAGGGGTGTATAGGTAAGGCCAGTTTAATCTCCTTCAAATTGCCTACCTCTTCTTAGCCTCTCCCTCCTATTCACCAAAGGGCACCAAGTTCACTATTTACATCCTGCTCAGATGAATTGACTTAGGCTGCATTCAGACATCATAACAAACTAAGCTTAAACTGATATGGGGCTCAAAACACAGCTTGTTGCCATGCTCATGCACACCCCTCACTCCTCAACCTCCCCTCCTCTTCTCATGCAACACCTGAGTTTGATTAATTCATTCTGATGTCCAAATACACAGAGATAGACAATGGCAAACTGCCTCAGTGTGTCTCTTGCCTTGAAAACCCTATGGGGTCACCATAAGTTGGCTGCGACTTGACAGCCCTTTCCATCACCACAAGTATGTGTGTATTAAGAGCCATCAATTTAGTACTGACTTATGGAGACCCTATGAATAAATGACCTCCAAAATATCCTATCATTAACAGCCTTGCTCAGGTCTTGCAAACTGAAGGCTGTGGCTTCCTTTATTGAGTCAATCCATCTCATGTTGGGTCTTCCTCTTTTCCTGCTGCCTTCATCTTTTCTTAGCATTTTTATCTTTTCTTGTCTTCTCAGAATGTTACCAAAGTACAATAGCCTCAGTTTATTCATTTTAGCTTCTTTTTGTTGTTGTTCAGTTGCACAGTCAAGTCCGACTCTTTGCGACCCCATGGACCAGATCATGCCAGGCCTTCCTGTCTTCCGCCGTCCTCTGAAGTTTGCTCAATTTCATGTTCTTTGCATCTATGACACTGTCTAACCATCTCATCCTTTGCCGTCCCCGTCTTCTTTGACCTTCAATCTTTCCCAGCATCAGGGTCTTCTCCAGTGAGTGCTCCCTTCTCATTTGGTGGCCAAAGTATTTGAGCTTCAGTTTCATTATCTGGCCTTCCAGGGAGCAGTCAGGGTTGATTTCTTTTAGGATTGACTGATTTGATCTTCTTGCAGTCCAAGGGACTCTCAAGAGTCTTCTCCAGCACCATAGTTCAAAAGAATCTATTCTTCGGAGTTCAAGCTTGATTTAATCTAGGACCCACTGCTTTGTCTTTTTGGCAGTCCACAGTGTCCGTAAAACTCTCCTCCAACACCACATTTTGAATGAGTCAACTTTCTTCCTTCCAGCTTTCCTCAATGTCCAGCTTTCACACCCAAACATATAATGGGGCTTATTACGGTATGCATTATCTTGATCTTTATCACCAGTGACACTTAAGGATAACACTTAAGGATCTTTCCTAGCTCCTTCTAGCTCCTTTATGGCTGCCCTTCCCAGTCTCAGTCTCCTTCTACCACATGTAATGGTTCTATTTTAATGAGATGCCAGGCAATATCACACTAGTGAATTCTTCTTGTCCATCAGCCCAAGAATCAAATAATACTCCCTACTTCATACAGGACTTGGGTAAACCAAGTTAAACAATACATGTGCCCTACCATATCGAGCTTGATGCTAAAAAATATAGCATGGGTCCTAACAAAATTATTTGGGCATGGCTTCCTACATTTCTTGATTAATCCAAAAGCACCACAGTGGAAGAATAGGAAACTGCAATGCTAGGTCATCAACAGCTTTTTAAAAAACTCAGTTAATAAGTAGAACTTCTTCTGAGTCTGAATTGTCAGTAGCTCGAAAGACATTTCTCTCTTACAGCTCCACCACATACAGCAGAACCATACACTGAAACAAATTCAGAAACTGTGAAAATCATATGTGACATTACTATAAAGAATAAATTTAAAGTAATAAAGTGTCTATTTACAAAAAGTCAACGTGATTAATACTCCTATAACCACCCCATTTATACACTGTCCCAATTACTGACATACAAAGTCCTTCATAGAAAATTAGAAAAGTCCATTCCAACCATCACTAATACTGTATGGTCAGTCCTTGAATAAAGTAGAAATACATGAAGTCCATAAATGCAAGAACTTTTGAAATAAGATTATTATTCTGCTTGGACTTCCTTGAGGGTCATGAAGTAATGATGAATCAAGGATCACTTAACCCAACAGGCATTGGCACCAAACCTGAGCTGGAGTGATTGATCTGCTACTTGGAAATTTTGAAGATGTCTGCGTTCCATCTTTAAAGTTTTTGTTGAACCCAGTTGTTACTGGTCACATGATTAAAAGGTTTGTCAGCTCTTGAAAAAGAGAGTTTGAAACAGCAAATATTGAATACCTGTTTCTGAATTTGTTTTGGCTTGTCTATAACCATGTTCCCAGATTCGGTAGAACCATACATTAAGGCACTCCATGCCTTCCCTGTCATTCACTGTAATGTGTAGGAATATTTAGCCATGTTATGATGTCATCAAATTGTGGTCCCATGTCCCTGTTGGAGCCAAAATTGAAGAGCAGGAACAATTCAATTAGCAATTGATGGTGTCATGACATTGGCAAGTATTCCTCCATATTTCAGGGAGGGTGAGCACATGAGAAATCTCAGCATAGGAATGCCACCAAAAATGGCACCTCCATGCCAATCATAGCATGTAATTCTGCTCTCACCCTCTCTCTCTTTCTTGGCACACCATCATACAATGATCAATAACATATGCTAGCATTCCTTACCCCAGAGGTTTACAGACTAGTCTTCTGCAAACCAAAATATTCCTCTTTCCTCAAGGGGTTGGCGGTCTGAGCTTCCACTTTAGTTATTCCTTTCTCTTATTGACTCTGGTTCTGATCTGGGACCAGAAATAAGGAAGGGGGCAAAGGCTATTTAGGGTATGTGTAGTTTTTTTGTTTCCTCACATTAAACCATGACCTCAAACTGATAAGCAGCACCCACCCAGGATGTAGCTGGAACAGTGTCATGGATAACTGATATAAGCTATAAAAACTAATTGGAAAGCTTTTCTATAATGCTTTTACAGCTTACTTCTTGATTATTGTGCTCCTTCTTAACTCTCTGCTTTCTAGGTCACACGGATTTTGCTTTTAAACACTGTTCTCAGCCTCCAACTCATAATTTTTAGGGCTGGTACCAGTCTGATAGTCTCTCACACTATCACTTTTCTCTTTCAAATGGCTATAACTTTTTTATCTTTCCAACTACTATAACTGTATTATTTTTTATTATGATGATTATAATACGGTGGTCGAACCGAACCCATAATTCTCAAGTCACTGATGGAGACTTACATAATGGAGGGCACAATGAATGAATGTTGTTAATTTAAAATGTGAAATTATAAATCAATTACAGTCATGGCAAAAGCCCTTCATGACATGCCACAATTTACTTTCAGCGGCATTTAAACCTACCGCATATGCTGAACAATCTGTAATAAATTATGATTTTTTTTCCCTCCCTTGCTCCTAAAATGAAGCTATAATGATGGTAGTTGAATTCTTGTACTGGGAAATAAGGTGGCATTTAATTCCTTGAGAACAAATGACAGTCACAAAAGAACAGTTAATTATTCTCAGCTGCAAGAGAGAGGGGGAGAGGGAACGCTCTGCAGAGATTTGTGTGTGGTGTCTATTCTTAATCTTTAACTAAAGCTGAGCTGCAAAAGAAATTTTCTTGTCCAGGAGATCCAATGACATATTTTTCACCCACTTTCTGCAAACTCCAGAATACTTATGCAGTAGCAATGCAAGGGAACAATGGGAATACAATAAACTTGATAGCCTTAATATTGGTGGTAACTAGTGTGTTTGCTCTGGAAAAGGGTTTAATGGAGTCTGATTTTTAATGGTTGTGGGAAAATAAGCATGTACTACAGATTTGGATCTGGCCAGTAATTTCACTCAATTTCACAAATTCCCTCCTGACTAAAGCCCATGTTCCTTTTGTCCAAGGAGTTTCCATGATCCCCAAGATAGCCTTTTTTGTATGGTCAAAGGGGACACACACATCCTCTTAGTGGAAAAGATGGTTGGATTCAACCCATGGTGGTGCTGGAAAGTACCATCAAGTCACAGCTCACTTAAGGCAGTATGCCATTGCCTCCCTCTGTGTAGCCCTGGACTTCCTTGGTGGTCTCCGAGACCAGAGAAGGCCCAGGCCATCCAAGTCAGGGAATGATTTATGTGGCCCCTTAAAGAGTAACACACTGGGGAACAGCAGTCCAGGGGACGCCCACTTGAGTGTGGGGTACCCCAGGGCACAGTGTTGTCCCTGATGTTGTTTAACATCTTTATGCACCCCTGCCCAGGTGGCTCGGAAGTATGGGTTGGGTTGCCATTAGTACACTGATGATACCCAGCTCTATCTGATGTTGGGTGGCTGGTTGGACTCTGGACCGGAAGACCTGGACCGGGCGTTACAGGCCGTGGCTGGTTGGCTTCGGCTGAGCCGGTTGAAACTGAACCTGGCGAAGACAGACATCCTGTGCCTGAGTCATGGTGACTCAGGGTTGGGGGTCCCGCTCCTGGCCTTCGATGGGGCACCTCTCGTGCCAGCATCGGAGCTTAGGAGTTTGAGGGTGCTCCTGGATGCCTCCTTGACAATGGAGGCCCAGGTAGCGGCCACTGCTAAATCGGCCTTTTATCCAGCCTGTGCTTAGGTCACTGAACTGGCTGTCAATAGCATACCAGATTTACTTCAAGGTGCTGGTACTTACCTTTAAAGCCCTATATGGCCAGGGTCCGACCTACCTGAGGGACCGCCTTTCCCCATATGTACCCCAGAGAGCACTACGGTTGGGGCCCCAACATCATTTGACTATTCTGGGCCCCAAGGATGCAAGGCTTGCCATTACCAGGGCCAGAGCCTTTTCTGTGGCAGCTCCTTACTGGTAGAACAAGCTCCCGGAGGAGATCAGGACCCTGTGGGACCTTTTACAGTTCCGCAGGGCCTGCAAGACAGAGCTCTTCCACCAGGCCTTCAAATAGGAGCCACCACTACCATACGATCAACCATTCCATTGAACTTCTGGAACCTAGGACTGGCCCAGATGCATCGCTAGGCCTCTATCTGCTCGAGGGATGATGACCGGATGGACAACGTGGATTTAGATCTGAAGAGCACGCCATCTAATCTTTTAGCACTGCGATCACTTTATTGCTAACTGTTATTTTTATAATGCTGATATGAGTTAGAACGTATTTCATGTTGTTTTAAACGTTTATAGTTTATGCCAATTAGGTACATTGTACCGCTCTTGTTAGCCACCCTGAGCCTGTTCGCAGGATGGGCGGGGTATAAATCTAATAAATAAATAAATAAATAAATTTATTCTGGCAGAAATATTCATGAGCTCAGTTCCGCCTCAGCCCATGAAGTTCCTAGTTCAAACTTTGCCATCCTTGACAGTCATGCCATAGACTATATGAGGGCACCAGTCTTAGTTCCTGGTTTTTGACACACAGGTGAATAAACACTACAGTCTTCAGATAAGATCTTGCAATAAAAGATGAAGGCGAGCCCAAGAAGAAAGTGAAAACTGTGGGAATTACACAGATCGGAGCTAACTCATTCTTACAGTGCAAAATGGGTGGGTCAGAGCACTGCCAGTTCCCTACCCAGAAGGAAATTATGTCAGACACCCACTCGGGTGAGAGATTGTTCAAGGACAGTTCACTCTAGTAAAAATGTTACTGTGTGATTTTTGGCAAGGTCAGTGTCAGCTTAAATTCCTGCCGTGTAAGTGCCAGTCATAAGTGATTTCCTTGCTTGGGGCTCCACCAACTAGTATCCCAAACTTTTTCGAGAGTTTTGCTTTTAGAAAGGAGTTGTAAATACAATTTGCAGTCTGAAAGCACAGGTTCATTCCTGTTGCATTCTTGCATCACTTAAGATGCCCTTGCATTTCATCCACAGGTTCTCATCCTTTGCTGGAGTGTTCCCGTTATTACAGGCTGCATCCAGAGTTCTGATGGTTCTACAAAATACTGAGAGATTTAGCCTTTTCAAGTAATTAGAATGCCTTGCTCTGCATGTGTACAAAATCTCAGCTTTCTATCTGTGGCAAAGCTTTCCTAACAGTCTTTATATCCCTTGTGAGAGAGCCAGTCACTGAGGTCCAAAGATCTTTATGAAGAAAGCATTGCTTTTAAGGCAAACAAATAGAACACTAGCATTGGATTTCAATTTATTTATTTTTTTTAATCGTTTATTTTCATTTTTCATAAAACGTAACATAACAAACATATATCCTCAAAAATCCTCTCGGAGTCTTATCCATCTTGTTCCAACCATTCGTACAAACGCTTCCATCTTTTTTTAAACACTTTATCATCCTTCCCTTTAAGAGTTAAGCTTAACTTATATATTTCTGCCATTTCCAATAATTTACACACTAGATCTTCTTTCCTTGGGATATAATCCTGTTTCCAAAACTTAGCTAGTAAAATTCTTGCAGTAGTAAGGATTATCACAATAATGTATTTCAATTTATTTTGAAAAGGAAGATTTTGTTTCTGTTTATAAAATAACACAACTCAGTATCCCTCCACCCCCAAATGGCCCCTTTACTCAGCCCGCACAAACCAGCACAATTCATGTGTGGTGTTCATGCTGTAAATCTAGATTCCCTCCTAGTGGAGGAATATTCAGAAAAACTTTGCAACCTCAAAAGAAAAATGATGACTAGTCTCAGACATCAACATGAAATCTTTTAACGTATCTTGAACCACTTTGCATGGAAGATCTTCCCTTAAAACTAGAATTGCATTGAGAAAACACAGCAGCATCCCAAATCTTAACACAAATAACCATCTAGCACAATACAGCCACCCCTTTCTGGGCCCAAAGTAAAGAAGAAATCCAATGTTTTTCAGATATAAGCAACCTAGAAGGCAATTAGCCATCAGTGGAACTTGCTTAGATATATCCCCCCATCCACAGGATACTTTCACACATTCATTGCAGTTTCAATCCACTTCAGCGATCATTTGCAAGTGCATTTTGCCATTTCACACAGTAAAATCCATTTGCAAAGTACATTGTAAGTGGATTGAAAGTGTGTTACTTAGTGAACTTAGTGAATTATCTTCCTGATAAAGTTATGCTGAACAGCAGATGAGAGTAATAAAAGTATGACTCCCAGTAGGGTGAGTAAACTATTTGCACCTCTGCTCCTACATGGGAACTGGCTCAGTCCCAGGGCAGAAACCATAATGTACAGCTCCAATGTGGCACGGAAGCCATAAAAGTCCACAGTGGGACTATGCAAAATTTATTTTTGCTTGTTTTCATTCGCAAATATTGATAACATATTTGCGGGACATTGGTCCCTGCCACACGGCAGGGAAAACGACGGTCGAACTGCGGCAAATGTAAGCCGCAGCAAAGTTGAGACGGTGCGGCGGGATCTCACGGATCCCCCGAGCCGTGGCGTGTCGCCCCCTGGCATGATCAGATGCCGGGGAGAAAGCGACGGTGCGAAGGGGAGCCTGGCAAACTGCGCATGCTCACACATGCGCAGTTCGGCCAGGAGCCGGGGATGCGCTGGCACAAGGACGTGCCGGCAATCCCACGGCCAGTGTTGCTGCGGCCTGTCGAAAAGAACCACCTCGGGAGGTGGTTCTTTTTTGGAGCGGATCAACGCCGGAAGGGACAGATTGTCCGATTCCCCATTCATTCAAAGTAAATCCACGTTTGATGAACAAAATAAGATTTATTAAAAGAGATGGTTAGATCAGGAACACAATCATTGTTAGTAATGACTACAAAAGTCCAAGGGAAACATAATAAAGGAACTTGAACCGAGACAGGACCAATGAGCCCAATTCCCGCTGGCGGGAGTGTGATAAGTCTTAGCGCCCTTTCCTTGGGAACACAACGGTTCATACTACATAAACATAAGTTCATTCTCAGGCCTCAGAATACATAATAAAGAGAGCAAGCCATAACTCCTTCCCACCACCAGCTGGTTAACCTTGAGCAGTTCCGCGGTGTGCTAGCAACAGAAAGTAAACACCTACACAAGGGGCAACAGGAGGGGGGATGAATCGAGTACAGTATACCATGCAGAAGAAAACATACAACATAATGGCAGCTTGCTGACTCCCTACACCGTTATGCACCACACATAAAGCCTATTGTTGTACAGTTGATTTAACTGCACAATGCCTTGGATGTCATGATTTTTTTCTCAAGATCCACAAAATCCTATTCATAATCCTGCCACAGGATACTTGGAGTTAAGCAATTTTTGCTTTAGGAGAGGGTGTTTGCAGTATCCCTGATGCCTAGCATGCCATGCTTCCTATGGGCCTATATATCTAGCACTAGGGTAAATTTGCACATACAAGAACTGACTAATAAAATGGATTAGGCAAGATCAAGGGTTGGGCTCAAGAGTTGTGAATATCTATATTATTATTTATTTTATTAACAAGATTTTTTTCCTGCCTTTCTGCCCTCATTGGGTCACCAAGGTGGCTTTTTAACAAATTAAACATAAAACATGCAAATTATAGTCTCCTCTTAAAAGCCAAGAAAACTAACACAAAAATACATCATTAAAACAATTTAAAACCAAAACTTAAAATAAATACAAGCGTTAAAAATAAATATAATTGTTAAAACATTGTTCTGCCCAGCGATACAAAATGTCTTCAGCAACTGGTGGAAGATGGCAATAGAAGGGGACAGGCAAATCTCCCTAAGGAGAGTGTCACAAAGTTTTGATGCCACTACCAAGAAGGCCCTCTCTCAGGTTGTCCCCTGCCTAATCTTAGAAGGTGGGGGCACCTGAAGCAAGGCTTCTGAAAATGAACGCAGTGGTCAGGTAAGTTCATTTATTTCAGCACTTTCCATCCTGGCTATATTTCAGCCGTGACTGATTTGCTTTGTATTGGCCTGTGTTCATCAATCAAACAAACTACAAGAAAAAGACACATTTTTGTGATCTTCTGATTTTGTAAAAAATATTGATACTTTACCATATTTTTATCCATTATCCTTGATACTGCTATCTGATGTAGTCTAAGTACTAGTAATACCTACAGTTTGTACTGGTTTTATGACCTCCACTCAATCTTTTTATTTCCCACACAAAAACAGAATTGGAAATATGTCATTCCATGATGAGATTTATCACCACTGTTCCTTAGAAGATGGAGAACATAAAGTAATGGGACACTGGTTTCTCAGTGATCAGAAATCATCTTCCTTTTAGATAGCCATAAAAAATTCATTTCCCTTTGATCAACCTCAGGCAAAGGTTATCACCCACTCCCATTTATGCTTTTTTATGGTAACAAGTGCTCTTTTTTTCACTCTCCAGTACTATGGAATTACCATCATTTGAAAGAATTGTTTAGGTTCCTTGACCAGAAGAGGCATTTAACTGTGTCATGTGTGATATATGGCACGTTTAATTGCTCTTTGCAGCTATTCAAAAAGCATTCAGAAGTAATCATTTAGCATTAATATCCTGGGGCAATCCGAGGTCACAGTACATTAAAAACTAATTCAGAGTGGTTCAAGAATGCATTTTTCACACACAGAATAGTGCAATCCTTTCATGGGATAAAAAGGGACAGCAGCAGTGTAGCAGGATGGGAGACAGGTTATTCCACAGATCTGCCATTGGCTCTGCATCCTCAGCCTTGCACTTCTGTCATCAGAGCTCAACACACTGCTAGATCCAATTGAACTCAAACAATCTTGTTAGCTTCTGATGAATAAAGTCTGGCATGCTGAAAACCAACCCTAGCTGACCTGTTTTGCAATGTATGGTAAGGGCTGTATGCGGTTGTTACAATGGCTCTGCCACACATTCTTCCCTACCCTAGCCATCTAACCAATCATCCCCTATTCTAGTAGCCTTTCATAGTTGCAGTGGCTCTACAGTGCCATCTAAAAGGGGGGCTGGTTTACACATTACAAAGTCCACAGGTTGGCTCCAGGGTCCCGTGTAACAGTCAGATGTGAGTTGCAGGCTCTCCTTAATTCCCCTGCATGGAGTGCCCAATTCATTGTGACTGCAGCACACACTTCAGCAGATATGGCAATAACTATAGGAGGAGGTCATCATCTTCATGTCCTTCTTTTGAGGTTCTGGGGCCAAACAAGCCATGTCCAACAGCCACAGTCTCTTGCGAGCCAAACTTCCAATCAGTTTGCTTGGCCTGCTTCCACTTGCCCTGTTGGAGGTTACTGGCCATTGGCCAAAATTGCCTGGAGGCTGCCCGCCATAAGTGGGCACATGGGAAGCCTGGAAAATGTGCATGTTTAAAGTAACCTGGATAACACAGAGTTAAATACCAAACAGTAAGACTTTAAAAAAAAATACAGAGGCCCCGGTCACACGGGCCAGAAAATGAAGGGGGAAGGCATGGCTAATTGCCCCGGAGGAAAATAACGTGCGGTAGCCCGATCAGAAGTCCTTTGGAGGTCCCGTGGGTAGGCGTCAGGTGCAGATCAGACGGCTAGTCCACAGCGCGGCAAAGAAGCAGCACGGCGCATTCAAACCAGCACTCACGCCGCGTGGCTCCTGTGGCAAATGCCGCTTCCTGTTTGTGCACATGCTCCATTGGGTGCTTGTGCGCATCCTGTGGAGACTTTAAAAAAAAACCCTTCTTTGCGATGGGACATGGGCGAGCGCCGGATGCCATGGAAGTCCACCGGAAACGCGGCCAGACGCCCGCCCTTGCCCCGCGGTTTCCAGAAACGAGTACCTTGAAGGTACTAGTTTTTAACTCCGCACCTTCGGCGAGGAGCCACGGGTTCGTTACGGGAGCACTGCGCTTCCCAGATGTTGAGGTGAGATTGCACCCGGAAAATCCGCGAGACTCCTGTGCCTCTCCCACGGCAACTTTGCCATGTGACTGGGGTCAAAGTTTATTTATAATCACCCCTGACTGAATTGCTCACTGTTCATTGACATGATGGCCTGCCGGGTGGCATGCAGCAGCAACAGATTTGGGGAGAGGATGAAAGTAGGACTCCCTTCATGCTGTGAAGATGTGGACAGACAGACAGAGGCAGACAGACAGATAGATGGAGGCTCTCTATCACACTCCTGCCAAACTTAAAAAAAGGGACTGGTTAGTAACTAACGGAAATAGAGCACTGGCTTGACAGACATTTGGCATGATCTATAATACTATGCTAATTTCTACCCTGCAGAGAAAAGGAAAGAGCATAATCAGAGAGATTTGGCATGATTCATGGCCCTATACATTTTAAAAGTGACACCAGCACCCCCTCAAAAAAATGTGAAACATATAGGCAGGGGAAAGAAATGGTTAATGAATTAGCTTGTTTGTTCACTTATGTCTTGGGGGTGAAAAATTAACTTTAGCATCTTAATTTAATTAACCCACTTACTTCTATGTAACTCGTTGCTCTGGGGGCTTAAATTGAACCCAGGTGTCAGCAGGTGACAGCCTTGGCATTAATTCAACACATTTTCTGTCCTTTCCCTCCATTCTGCCATTAATGATCTTCAGTTTTAAGTGCAAGGTTAGATAAAAAAAAATCCTCCATGTTAAAAATAACTATCCCCATCCTCCACATGAGGGATTCTACCACAAAGGAGAGATTAGGACAGCCAATTTAATGACTTAATATTGTACAATATAAAATCATTCCAGTTGAATAACTTTTAATTTATTATAATGCATAGATGCCAATTATGCCTGATTTATTAAGAGAAGTTCAGCAGTACCAGGGCTGTGTGTTTGAGTGGTTGCCATGGCATCAGGCTTTCACAAGGACAGCTTAAGGATCATTAAAGTGTCAAGGTGATAAGTTTGACACTTAGTGAATTTAATGATGGATGATAATAACGTTACCTCTTCAGATCGCAAAACATCTAGGATTCAAGCTAGGCAGCATACTTTCCTGATTTATATTAGATGTTTTGGAGGGGAGATGAACCTCTTGTTGACGTTACTGATAGTGTACTTATGACTGGCTGAACATGAAGTCCATTCTTCTAGGTTGCCTGGACCATAATATGGTTCAGCCAACTACCATTCCCCACCAGGGCTGCCATCTTGTTTTCTGGTTCTGGTTCTACAGCAGTTTCTCAGTCTTTGGATATATAAGGCAATTTTTTTTTTTGTCTGGATCAGGAATGGAGGCATGTTTCACTTGGTATGGAAAAACGTTTGTTTTGTGTTTGTGTGTGCATGATGCTCTGCAGTAGAGCATTTGCTTTGCGTGCAGAAGGTCACAGGTTCAATCTCTGGCATCTCCAGTTTAAAGGATCAGATGATATGAAAGACCTTTACCTGAGAACCTGTAGAGCTGCTGCCATAGACAAAACTGACCAATGGCCTGTCTCATTACAAGGCAATTTCATGTCTTTGTGTGTATCTACCTAGTCTAGTGCTTTCTGGTGATATTCCTAAGATTCCCTCCCGCCTGTCAATTGTAAGGCAGGCTACATCAGGGGACCACCGTGTGCTGACTGCCTCCCATGGATGATGTCACTGCCTATATATTGCCAGAGTAGGCTAATGCTGCAGAAAGCCTTCCTGCTCTGTGGGGCATAGAATGAGGGATGCACAATATAGTGGCCTAATTTTCCAAGATGCCTTTCAGTCCTTCCCATGGCAAATTATTTGGAAATCTTCATTCAAAGCCTTACCAACAGCCTGGCATATATAAATTGAGAAAGCACGGCTTTTTCATCATCATTTTATCCCAATGCTAGTAAAAGCTTCACCTGCTAAATTTCTATTGGTAACTTCCAAAAGTGAGGAAGATGAAGTTTTATGAACTCAAAGCAGTTCCTCTATCAGGGCTTTCAGTCCCTACCCTTCTGTTTCTGCCATCACTATTTTTTTTTCTGCTCCTGTCTCTTTAAGAGCACTTTACACACCTTAACAAATTAAGCACCTTAACAAATTAAGCAGGTGAAATCTCTCTCATGGACTTACTGTCAAGGCAAAAGGCTGCAGTTCTGTGCATGTTTACATGTGAGTAAGCCCCACCAAACTCAGTTGCCATTTGAATAAACAAAGGCAGGCTCTTGCTAATCAGCTGATTGGAGCAGGGGCTAAGAATGGCAACTATGATTGGGGTTTTTTAAAAAAAAATTGAGATCGCATACTCTTTGGCTAGGAGAGGAGGAGAAAAAGGTAGTTTTTATAAGAAATGTGAATAAAAGTTCTCATGGTTCAGAATTTCATTTGCTAGTGTCATGGCTGCACAAACTAGACACCTTCAACAACAATGTAAATGAGAGGCAAAAAAGTGGCTGCAGGCTACTGGAATCCAGTTGTTAGCAACTTGGCAAACTGGGTGTAATAGCAGTTTCTCAACTGAGCCAGAAATGATAGTACAGGGGGAATCTGCTCTGTTTGGCCTTTCTAGCTACAATACCTGGTTGGTCTCTAAACAACTCTATTTATAGCTTTATATCTCCCCAACCGCTCCCATTTTATGAAGTGGTTTCCTGATAGCTTCAGGTGGTCAGCCGTGTTGGTCTGAAACAGTAGAACAAATTTAGAGTCCAGTGGCACCTTCATTGATCTTAAAGGTGCCACTGGACTCTAAATCTGTTTCTTGATGGCATTAGGTATATAGCTGCTCCTCATCGCTGGCTAAGGAGGATATTCACGACACTCCTGCTACTAAGCAGGGGATTGAAGTAGTTGGTCTTTTGGTCTCCAGCAGCTGTACATGTCTGTGATTGGATCAGACAGTTCTACCTTGTATTTATTTTTATCTTCTTTGTTTCAGAGAGAGCGTGTGTGGTTCTTCTCTCCCCTGTTTTCTCTTCATAACATCTCTTAGAGGTGGGTTCAGGCCTGTAGCCAGGATTTATTTTTTCAGGGGGCATTCGGCTGCGCGATGCCGTAACCGTTGGTCTCCGTCCCGCAGGCTCTGACCACGTTGTGTCACCACGCTGCCACGTCACCCAGGCCATCTGAGTCGCCCGCTGTCTCCTGCCAGCCCGCTGCCATGTTCTTTTCCTGCCGGATCACCACTCGCCGTTCGCACTGCATTGCATTGGTATATAGCTGCTCCTCATCGCTGGCTAAGGAGGATATTCACGACACTCCTGCTACTAAGCAGGGGATTGAAGTAGTTGGTCGTTTGGTCTCCAGCAGCTGTACATGTCTGTCATTGGATCAGAGAGTTCTACCTTGTATTTATTTTTATTTTCTTTGCTTCAGGGAGAGCGTGTGTGGCCTGATGTTCCTGTTCCAAACAATACCAAAGTAGTTGGTCGTTTGGTCTCCAGCAGCTGTACATGTCTGTCATTGGATCAGAGAGTTCTACCTTGTATTTATTTTTATTTTCTTTGCTTCAGGGAGAGCGTGTGTGGCCTGATGTTCCTGTTCCAAACAACTCAAGACATAGAGATAAAGATTGGTTGCCATATAAAGATTTAATTAAAAAAGTGGGAACAGAATGGGTAATGAAAAAGCAGAATGAAATTGAATATGATTATGAATGGCTGAAATATATGCAGATTTTTGATCTTTTTAGATCAGATAAAAGAAACTATGGTTTTAGAGAGGAAAAAAATGAGATTGAAATGATTTGGGAGAGTGGAGGGGGGAAAAATATCTCTAAAATGTACAAAGTGTTACTGAAATGGTATACTGAAGATGAGACCGTAAAAGGGCAAATGATAAAATGGGCGATAAATATGAATACGGAAGTTT
>NW_015167064.1:1300127-1301601 GCF_001447785.1 Gekko japonicus
AGCCAGGATTTAGTCTTTTGGGGGGAATAATTTTTTTAAAAACCCTTTCCTGGGTGCCAGTGAATAAAAGTGGACTGACTTCTGAGTAGAAATGTAAGTGGGGTAGTGTGAGATGAAGGGAGGGAGCTGAGACTAAACTTCCCTGTTTATGGAAAGTGAAACCTGGTTTTCTCTAAGTCGCTGCCTTGAACTCCACAAGAGGGGGGAGAGGAGGAAGCAGAGGAGGAGGAAGCAGTACTCTGATCTCCCGAGCTGCAGCCTGCCACTACTGCCGCTGTTTCTGCTGCTGTTTTTGGAATGGACTGCAGGACGCTTGGGCGGACAGGCAGGATCGCTCGCCACCTGCCCCCAAAACAACCACCATAAAGTCTTGCCTGACCTGGCACGTGAGCATATCCCCCCCGCCCAAGGTGCTGCAAAAAAGAGGCGAAAAAGCACCCAGCCATGGCCCCTTGACTGCAGGCAGCCCAGACTGGCAAGGAATGCCTTGCTTCTCTCTCCTCCCTCCCCTCTTCCCTCCTCCCCCGGAGAACACAACAGACAGGCCGGCTGGAGCCTGGATGAGAAGGCTGGCTCGGGTGCCATAGCGCAGCAATGCGGCTACATTTAAACTTTAAAACACATTATTATGGTTTTTTCTTTATGGGTTTTGTGGGGCAGGGTATGTGAATAAGGGGGCATGCCTCCAAATATCCCACCATAGCTACGGGCTACGGTGGGTTGGACTGAAAGTCACGGACTGTTCCAGGATCACCAGATGAGCTTCAATGGACTAGATGACCCTGGAGGTCCCTTCCCACTCTATGAGTCTATGATTCTATAATTCACCCAGGCTGGCTGTGGGCACGCCAGCACCTCTGTCAGGCAGAAGCGCCTCAGATCCTCCCCCTCCCCTTTTCCTTCGCCCGACTTGGAGGCGAAGGGAAGGGAGAGGGGAGAAAGAATGGATCCCAGGTACTTCTGCCTGTCAGAGGGGCTGGTGCACACTTCTGGTGATGTCAGGGGGTGTGGCATATGCTAATAAGTTATGCTAATGAGCTCCTGTAGCTCTTTTACTACGAAATGACCCCTGCAAATAGTTATGATATAATAAAAAAGGGCACAAGATTCTTTAGTAATATTTTTACTTGAGCACAGTACTTACAACAATCCCAAAACATTGTTGAGGAATACCTGTTGTTAGGAGATGGCTGATATGATATAGGAAAGCTAATTAGATGCTCAGCCTTCTACAGTACATGCCTGTATCTCCACCAGGCCTCACCAAAATCCTCTGGAACACTATGCAACCACTAGAATTTGCCCTCTTCATTCTAATGGCAGTTCTTTTTTACTGGGTGCTGAATATGGGATATTAGTATAAGTATCCAGGCTCCTTTACTGAACAGGAAACATGGTGGTGTTTCCTTCACATCTTTCTAGCTCTGCCTCCTGTGTGTGGCCTCTTCATTTCCAGCTCTCCAAACTGTTCTTT
>NW_015167064.1:1301645-1328057 GCF_001447785.1 Gekko japonicus
TCAAGGAATAGCTAAAAACATCTCATAGTCTGTCACAATCAGGCCTCCCGCAGTGCCAAACATTTTGAAAAGGTGTCTGTCAAATAATCTTGGATGAAGAATTGAAGGGATGGAGACGGCAACCTGCTCATGAATATTCTGCTATCAGGAAAGGAGACCAAATTTTTCAGATCCATTTGTTATTAAGAATTATTTGGTCAGCTGTACTCCAATCGCTGCCAATAGTCCCCCATAGGCTCCCAAAGCTATATGCTCAGCACTAAATGCTGCTTTCATGGTATAATGATTGAAAGGCGGGGCAGGGTAAAAATGTACTTACTCCTGTCAAAACTAATCTGTTAACTGGAAAGTTTGTGGCAAGCAGCGCTGTAACTCGTATCTGTGGGGAAACTGGCTGTCCGTTTGAAGAAACAGAGCTGTTTTCCTTAAGCAGCGAGTTGCCTATTGTGTAGGTAATTACAAGGCCTATGCTGACCTGGCAATGAAGTAGTATATATCTAAATACCTGAAGTGAAGGAGAAAAAGCAGAAATGAAAGTCGAGGCCCCATCTGCCAGGCTGTAATGACTGTGCTATTTGAAGGCAGAAAGGTTTGTCTGAAGCAGCTGGTTTCTCTCCAAGTGACCTTTTAGCATTTCTGCTTTTGCCGCCTGACAGATGTGTCAACTCAATAATTTCAAAAGCCCCTGAGTAAATAACCAATTGTGAGCAAGGATGACCCAAAGCGATGACAAAATGGGTGTGCGCAGCACATTATAGAGCATAATACCTACTGAAAGAACCGGAGACATTATCGAAAGGAGAAAAAACATTTTACTCTTATTTTTGAGTAAATGGGTTTTCCTGCCTGCAGATCAGTTGTTGTTTTTAGGAAGGGGGGGGGAGGAGAATTGTAAAGTGAACAGAATGGTATTGTGATGTGTTTGCCCTTGGAAGACTTCTATTAGCTGGTTGCGGGACTCAGGTGGTGTGTCAGAGCTCAAAATGGAGTCTTGCTCCCTCACTCAACTCACAGCTGGGGAGAGCTACTGAGGCCGATGCTAATTGGCTTTGTGAATGATTGGGGAGCTGCAGAGAGGTGATTGCAATCAAGCCAGGGCTGATAGAGTTTTAAGTCTTCTATTGAGTTTCAGTAAGGAAGGGAGATGTTACTTGTGTGGTGAACTCAAAAGAGCAGAACGTTAAAGGAACACTGGAGTGGGTGAAGAAAGTTAAATCCCAAGTGTTTGGCTAATGAATTAAATACTTGCCGTTCATACAATAACCCTTTCTCCCATGTTTGCAGAGCTCCCTCCAGTAACATCTACTCGGTTTAGTCACATTTAACATAGCTTCTCTTTATGAAATCTGTCAAGGCAGGATGAAAGGCCCTCAACACCCAGGCGTCAATTGTCAGGCAAGTTTGGTCTCCACTGACAGAGAAAGGAACTGTGGCCAAACTCATTTGCTCAATCATAAATAGGTGCAGTCACAGTGTTAACTAAACAAACCTGCTCTCTGCTTTGAAACTCCTAAAAAGAAGATGTAGAATTTTTTTTAAAAAACCCCACTTTCATTTCACATTCCAAAGAAAGGAACCAGAACTGGAAGCCAGAAAGTAAATTAGTTCACTTAAAGATGTCATCTTTTTTAATTAGCCCTGCTCCTTATCCTTTAACAATAGCCTGACACTCAGAAATTTAGGGGCTAAAAGTTTTCTCTCGTACAGTAATAAAGTGATAAGGAAAGAGACAGCTACTTTATTTAGGCAGGCGACTGTTAAAATGTGGCAACCACATTCACTCACTGAAGTCCTTTTCTGGTATTCATGGGGATGGAGACAGGGAGAAAAGCAGGACTGCAGCAATAAGCTTCACTGTGCCCCAGGCTGACCTATGTGCATTCATTGGAACAAGGTTGTTAAGATTTTGGTGCCAGGTAAAGACTCCATTATTTATCCAGGCATTCCGCTGAGCTTGTATTTTAGGTATTATTGTCTTTTCTTAAGATTTTTTATTTTACTGTTTTGATGACCTTAATGCTGTTTTAATTGGTCTGCTATCTTAAAACGTTTTATAAAATGTTGATATTGCTCTACTATGACATATCCCGTTTCAGGGATAGGCCTGTTTTGATAACCTTACTGCTGTTTAATTGGTCTGCTATCTTAAAACGTTTTATAAAATGTTGATACTGCTCTACTATGACATATCCCATTTCAGGGATAGGCAACCTTTTTTGGTCTGAGTGCTTTTTGCAGTTATAGTATGTCGCTTCTTCTCCATGAGTCTTTTATTAATCCTAAATAAGGAACAGGTGGCAAGCCAGCCCTTTGCTTACATGGCTCAGAAAGGGAGGGAAACGTATTTAACATTTATATATCAGTATTAACTAGCACTGTTGCCTGAACAGGGCTGTAGATCCCTTAAGGTGATTCTTGGCAGCTCTGTGATAATCGTGAACCACATACAGATGTACAAAATTTCAGCAATGACCTTGCTGTGGGAGCATTTCTGTGACACACAGAGAGAGTTCTGGTCAGAAGTTTTGATAAGGCCCTGGTTTGTTTCTGGGCACAATTCAGGGTGCTGGTGTTGACCTGTAAAGCCCTAAATGGCTTGGGACCAGCATACATGAAGGACTGCCTATTCCCTTATTAACCTACCTGACTGCTACAGTCGTTTTCAAAGGCCTTGCTTTGAGTGCCCCTGCCTTCTGAGATTAGGAGAGAGCCTTATCAGTTTGGTAGCGAAACTGTGGAACTCTCTCCCCAGGGAGAATTATCTGTCCTCTTCTGTTGCTGTTTTCCACCAGTAGCTAAAGACTTCTTTGTTTCTTCCAGCATTCTTGTAGTGTGTGTGTGTGTGTGTTTTAGCTTGGCTTTAATTGTTTTAATGATGTGTTTTCATTTGGTTTTAATGGTTTTTAAGATGTGATTTTTATTATGTATGTTTTCAATGTTAGCTGCCTTGGTGACCCTGTCACCGTGACCTGGTGACCCTGTTATTTTGTAAATTTTAAAAAGTAATTCAGAAGAAGCCAGGTCTGCAGTTGTTCAGTACTGATTATACATAATATTTTCCTTCCCTACAATTTGTCAAATATGAAGATTTAATTTAAAAAAAACAAACTGCCTCCATCCTTTTTTACACGCTCCAAACAAACATGAAATGAAAAAATCATGAAACGGCATTGAAAATAAAACCCAGATCATCTTGTAGGCACAGCCTGTGTGAAACAAGGCAGGAGAGGCAATGATTGGGTACAAATAATACCACAGGAATGCATATGGGGACTTCAGTTTTGTACTTCAGCACAAAACCCTGAACTGGTTCCTGTTTCTGAGTAAGTCTGTATGAAGTTCTGTATGAAGCCTGAATGAAGCAGGCCCCAGAGCAGTCTAATATCTGTGGAATGATGACATACACACATTGAACAAGATCATCTCCTCAATGGTGGTTTCATTAGGGTTCTAAAGGACTGGTGATTCAAAAATAAATGCTTAGCTTAGTCCAAACACATCTGTTTCTAGGCTGGCCAACTGCCTAATTTCACCAGAGAGCTTCCGCAGCAGCTCACACAGAGCTGTTGATCTTCTCCACAGGCCCAGAAAAAGCAGTGGTGGGGTGGAGGATACCCAGCTGGAGGATTAGCTAACTATGAGGAGAGTCCAAACAGTCAACTGATGAGTTACAAACTGTAAACATCTTGGCCTAGCAATGACTTGGCATGTATACTTTAACCATCTCCTCTCACTTTAACAGATGGAGTTTGCTCCTGCCTCCAGAAAGATACTTTTGGTATTGCCTAAAACAGGCTATAACAGAGGGAATAGTTCACTAGCTAATTTCTTTAGATAGGTTCAGGGCACTGCACGGTTGCCAAAAAAGTCAAGGGGGAAATTACCATACTCAAGCCTATTTAGGATATTCCATCACAGGAGCTAGTACCAATCTGTTCTAGATCCAACCAATCTGTTCCACAGAGCATAACCACCAACAGACCAGATGTGCAGAACTCAACTCTATATTTTTACTATTTTTTGTTTACACTGTGTGTCAGAGAAGCTGTAATATGTTGGCAGAAAAGCTCCAACACCTCCAAGAAATGTACAGAGCCAAAATATTCATCCTACAACCTGACTGTCACTAACATAAGAGTCAAATTTTGTTAGCTAAATTAAGGACTTGCCATGCAAATTACTAAGAATGGCCTTGGGAATTAGGGTAACCCTTGCTGCGAATAAGAATCTTGCCCATTGTCTACGACACACGTTTATACATCCATAGTAGCCTCACATATAAACACAATCCAAAGTTGCTAGAAGAGACAACTCATGAACCCATAGAATCAAGCAATTTTCATAACTAGTGTTCTAGGAAGAACTGCAGATTTTAATCATTTTAAAAGTCAGATCAGTCCCCATGCAAATTAGGGTAACCCTTGCTGCGAATAAAAAATCTTGCCCATTGTCTACGACACACATTTATACATCCATAGTAGCCTCACATATAAACACAATCCAAAATTGCTAGAAGAGACAACTCATGAACCCATAGAATCAAGCAATTTTCATAACTAGTGTTCTAGGAAGAGCTGCAGATTTTAATCATTTTAATAGTCAGATCAGTCAGGAAAAGTATTGTTTGTGTGGTTATTAGGGAACAAATTTTGGTTATTAGGGTTGAGGCTGAAGGTCATTCTGTCAATTTTTTACTTTAATGTACCACAGTTATGTGGGGAGGGGAATCTAAAGTGCCTCAGTTAGGGATGGACACAAACCTGGAAAATGCAATTCAGTTCGGTTCATGGTTCATCGCATGCCCAGTTTGTGAACCACAAACCATCACATACTTTTAGCCACCAAACAAACCAATTCAGTTCTTGATGCAGTACAACATCACTACCTGGTGTGCTAGAGACACCAAACCTGCAAAGGTTCTCCAGCTGACTCTCCTCTACCTGCCCTCCAGGTTTGATGAGGAATGGATTTGCAGGGTCTGAGTTACACTCCTCCCCTCAAAAAAGTGCCCCCCTCCATTGTTTCCAATGGAGGGGGAAAAACAGTAAAAAAGCAAGGGCAATAGAAGCCCAGCAGAACAGAATCAAAGTTACAGAGAATTTCTGCAGCAGAAATTGAAGGTGTGGGGGCATTTTTGCAAGCACAGCAGAACCAATGCAGTGTGCCCAGCTGAACCAGTGCAATCAAAGAGTGCCCCACAGCATCCAGTGCCATTATGACAATGTCAGCTCAACAGGGCTGATGTGAAGCACAGAATCACT
This sequence comes from Gekko japonicus, assembly GCF_001447785.1. Classification (NCBI taxonomy): domain Eukaryota; kingdom Metazoa; phylum Chordata; class Lepidosauria; order Squamata; family Gekkonidae; genus Gekko; species Gekko japonicus. The sequence continues at coordinate 1,306,907 of NW_015167064.1, forward strand.
CTCCAAGCAAGGGGGGTGCAAGCCCAGCAGAACCAGTGCAATGTACTAGTGCCCAGCAGAACCCAGTGCCATTGTGGCAATGCCAGCTCAAAAGGACTGATGTGAAGCACCGAATCACTCTCCAAGCAAGGGGAATACAAGCCCAGCAGAACCCAGTGCCATTGTGGCAATGCCAGCTCAGCAGGACTGATGTGAAGTACAGAAGTATGATCCAAGCAAGGGGGGTTGCAAGCACAGCACAACCAGTTCAGTGTACAGAATGCCCAGCAGAACCTAGTGCCACTGTGGCACTGCAAGCTTAAAAGGATTGCTCTCAAAGCACAGAGTCACAACAAATCCAAGTAAGGGGGTGGAGGATTTTGCAAACTCTGTGCAAGAAAATGGGAAGAGAACACAAAGGAACTCCCACAAAGGGGGGGGGGCTCTTGAAACTGACAAAACTAGTTTGAAACTGACAAGAGTGTTTCCAAGGCTGGAGAATTCCATTCCCCCTGTTACTTTGAAGTTTAGTCAACATTTTGTTTGAGGGGAGACTGTTTGGAAATGTAGCCATTCACAAACTGCCATGAACTTCCACAAACAGTTTGAAAGTTCATGCCAGGTGACCTGCCATAAACTTCAGTTTGCAAACCATGAACCAGCCAAAATTCATCATGGACTTTAGTTCATGAGTCGGTTCATGCCCATCCCTAGTCTCAGTCCAGCCATTCCATTATGGTGCAGAAGCTTCAATGTTTATACAGAGACCTCTTGTCATGACTCTTGACACACCAAAGATAAACACATGGAGCTGCCTCATCCACTGAAGTGATGGGGAAGTCCCCTATGTGCAAGAGCTTCATGTACACACCAGAGCAAGCACAGAGCACTAGATCAGAGCCAAAAACCTTTCACCACTGTGAAAAATGTGAAAATACTTTCAAAAAGACTTTTTCCCCCTCTCTCAATAGTCACTGAAAATGTGCATTGATTCCAATGCTGAAAGTTGTGTGAAACCAGGAGACCTTGAGACAAAATCCAGGTTTGGTAACATACAGCCTCCTGAAGCTCATAAATCAGCCATAATTCCTATATGTACGGAATCAAACCTTTGAGGCTTATCTAGGATGAAAGTAAGAAAATACTGTTTAATGCCTGAAAAGCAGATCTGTGTGTTTCTGTCTTGACACAATGGCAAAAGTGTACCCATGACAAAGAGAAGCAATGCACCCAAACCATAAGCAACAATCTCCTGGACCAAAAAGCTTTCCAGACCAAGACAGCTCAGTTTCTCTTGCTTTTCGAAGAAAAGACATGCTGCTCCGAGTTGAAAAGGACAAGCGACTATAAAAATGTAAGCAGGCAACCCCCAGCTGAGAAATAAAAATAGCAAAAGGGCCATTAGGCCCAAAGATGTCATCTGTGTCCCTCTTCTAGATGTCTGTGCTGGGGACGAGAGGTGAGCAGGGGGGGGAGCAGTGAACCGCTTCACCTCCCTGCACAAAAGTGTATTATGATATTACATCCCATCTGTTTTTCAGTCAGCACTGAAGTTTCTTACCCCTCAGTGTCTTCTGAACACTGCCTTTTAAGCAGCGCAGGGATAACACGGACACTCAATCAGTGCTGCCTGCCATCAGCATTTTGTTTGAATTGCTTTGGTTGAAAACTGCCTAAAGAGACATATTAATGAAATGAGAGTAAAGGGAACCTTTGGTCCAGCGTTTTGCTACAGCCTAATATTGTTATTGTTACTGTTGTTATTATTTAATGTTTCTCTGTACTGATTTATTCTTAGGGTGTCCTCAGATATCTCTGGGGATTTCAGGGTGGTGAAGTAGCACTAGCTGCGTGCTGTGTGCTTTCATCTGCACCTCTGTGATGCTGGCTCAATTTGTTTATTTTTAGATGTGCAATACCGTAGGTGTCTCAAGTTCTTTCCTCCAAAGAGAACAAAGCCCGTAAGACTGCCCTCAACTTCCGTTCCTACCATTCAGAGGTGTATGGGGGGGGGGATATTTTCCTAACAATATAGCCAAGAATAACCACATGGTAACATCAGATAAAGATGAGATTTGGAAGACTTTAGCTAGGTAATAAGGTTGCCAGCTCCGGGCTGGGAAATACCTAGAGATTTTGGAGATAGAGCCTTGGGAGGGCAGGGTTGGGAGCAGGTTAGGGATGCCAGTCCCCAGGTGGGGGCAGGGGATCCCCCCATTTTGAGGGCTCCCGCCCCCAAGCCTTGCCCCCAAGAGCGACCACCAGCAGTTTGGGGAACATGCAGATTAATCTGCACATGAGAATTCACAAGGCCACTTCATGCCTGCCTCTCCCAAAAAGTAAGTTTGTCATGACATCATCATGGGTTTTCTTAATTTCAAGGTGGGGCATGGAGTTTTCCTACAATTAGGGATCCCAGCCAGTGGCTGGCAACCAACAAGAGTCTCGTGGGACACAGACATGGGCGGCACGTCTCCCTGAGACTCCTGGCAGAAGTGATTTGACAGAACTGATCCACCGTCACCTGATAGTGATTATCCCCCCCCCCTCCCACCAGCTGCTGGAGTGCCAAATGGCCAGCAGGAACTGGGGCAGGAAGTTTCCAATGCCCAGTAGGAAAATGAAAAGCCCACCCAGAATGTACAATTCTTCTTCATACTATGGAGATCAGTTCCCCTGGAGGAAATGGCAACTTCAGAGGACAGACACTTTGGCATCATATCTCTGCTGAGCTCTCTGCCCAGGCACCGCTCCCAAATCTCCCAGAGTTTTCCAAGCTGGAGTTACCAACCCTACTTTTTTTACAAAAAGTTTTTAAGCTATGAATGGTGAAGGCAGCGGCTGCTTTTCACAGAAACAGAGTTGGAAGGGGCCATACAGGCCATCTAGTTCAACCCTGTGGTCAGGGCAGGATCAGCCCACAGCATCCCTGATAGGTGTTTGATAGAATCATTTTGTTACAATAAAAGGCACAGAATCATTTTGTGTTTTTTTTAAAGGAACACCAACAAGTCTTTCTGACTCATTCACCATCCACTAACTGATACACAACAGAGGATCAGATATGAACCTGGGGACCTCCAGTTGCTCACCCCTGGAAAAAATGTGTGATAAGAATGTCCTGGATAGATAGATCCCCACAGTAAAGTAAATCCTCCTTCCAGGTTTCATATCCCCGCAGTGTTGCTATGAGGGGAGGATGATCATTATACCTGGCACATGTCCTGATTCCAAGCCAAGAATAATTCCTCTGCCATATTCCTTCATTAGGTACACATTTTTGTTTACAGTTTCAGGCAACAGTTGTAACAGTTTAGTTCCCTCCTTGTAAACCTTTTTTGGGGATGTGTAAATGTAATATTAAATACTGTGCCTGAAGAAAGCTGTACTCCGAAAAAATGGACAGATGTTCCCTATCGGGTAATGAGGAACATCTTTCTCCAGCTTTCCTGACAGACGTAAATGAAAACAAACACATATCCACACATACATTACTTTACACTCGTTTAAAAAACATACTCAAACCAGGAGCTTCTTTTAAGAAGTGAACAAGCAAAGGCAGGTGAACATAAGATATGCTCAGAGTTTTAGGGAATTACATTAATGCCGAGCTAAAAGTCTCTAACCTCAAACAGTATTTGGAATAAATTAGGCACATTCGGCAAATTTGTATAATTTTGCTCTACACAATTTGTTTTGTAAATCTGGGAGAATTTGATTTGTGAAGACGGTAGAGAAGACATATAAAACTTAATCCTGCAGTTCCTTGTAACTGTGTGGGCAGCAGCCTACACCTGTCTGTTCACATATACTCCATTCACTCATACTGTTATTGGCATGGGAGACAAGGCAGAATCCCATGCGACTGTTTAGTCTACTGCATCACTAGCTAAAAGTTCTCTGGTAGAAGTTGCTGGGAAAGTCTTTGCTCTGCCAGGAACCCTGGAGAACCATTCCCAGTCAGAGCAGATGGGACAATGGTATAAGGCTCACCAGTACCAGGGCCAGAGCCTTTTCTGTGGTGGCTCCTTACTGGTGGAATGAGCTCCTGGAGGAGATCAGGGCCCTGCGGGACCTTGTGCAGTTCCGCAGGGCCTGCAAGACAGAGCTCTTCCACCAGGCCTTCAAATAGGAGCCGCCACTACTGTTACCATCAATGATTCCATTGAACTTCTGGAACCTAGGACTGGCCCAGATACATCACTAGACCTCTATCTGCTCAAGGGATGATGACCGGACGGACAACGTGGATTTAGTTCTGAAGAGCATGCCATCTAATATTTTAGCACTGCGAGCACTTTATTGGTAACAGTAATTTTCTTATGTAATATGAATGAGTATGTATTTTATGTAGTTTAAAAATTTTTATGGTTATACCAATCAGGTACATTGTACTGCTCTTGTTAGCCACCCTGAGCCTGTTCACAGGATGGGCGGGGTATAAATATAATAAATAAATAAATATTTATGCATGTGCAATCCATGTTTGACCCCACCTAGTTCTGGTATTCATAAGCATCCCACAGCTGTATGGGATTTCACCATGGGGAAATCAATCCCACACCACTAATGGTATATGCAAATAGAGCCAGAATTCTCAGTGCATTACTTCTGGGTGACTTTCTGCATAAAGGAACATGCAGCAGAGAAGCAAGTTCCCTTGTACAGGACAGCCAATATATGCAAGAATCCATATGTATTGTGTGTGTGAGGCTCTGGATTTCCGCAATGTGGGCCTTCACAAGAGATGCCAGATATTCTCCTTAGATTTTGGCCATCCTAGCCAACAATCCACACCATGATAAGGAGGATTTTTATACTTAAAGCTCCACTAATTCATTCCATTTGAATTAAGAAGCTGAGTGAGTAGGAAGGAACTCTCACTCACACTTAAAGTATAACTGCATTAGGTATCATGACAATAATATTAATTAGTTCAGCAGCAGGTATGTTAATGAAACTATGTAGTCAGTTTGTACGAAGCAAAGCACCCTATTTTCCTCAAGGGTTAATGAGATTATTAGAGGGCCTAGTCTGGCTCACAGGTATCCATGATTTGGGCCTTCCTGCAGATAGCATCCTTATCTCTTTCAAGGTGGACTCAAGAATGTGGTACTTGGTTAATTGTGAGAACCTGTGCTCAGTTGTGTAACCAGATGGGAGGGGGGAATTAGGAGCAGATATTAACATCTGGAAAATTCCATCAAAAGAGGTTCCTGATTGGATTCAAGAGACCACCTGGTGTCAGAGGGCAAAAGGCTATAATATGGGTATAGGCCAGAGGGAAGCCAGGCTAATTTTATGCTCATGCCATGCTAATATGCTTTAATATTTTATGCTTCATCATGATGGACTGTAATGTATAGAATGCTTTTAGACTACTGCTTGGATTTTTATGCTTCAAGAAGATATGCCATCTAATACCAGTATTATTAGAAAACAAGTTTTAAATAGATATACTGAATAGAATATCAAGAATATTACTAATGTTAAATAGTTTGTATTGTTTGGGATTCTCTGTATCAATTGTTTTATATTTATTTTATAAAAATATTAACATTCAAAAAAAAATGTATTAGAACAGCTTCTTTATTTTCTCTGTCACTAAGCCATAGAGATGGTACTGCATAGTGAAATCTTTGTTTAATCCATAAATAAACATTTTAATGTACTTTAAGATCTGTTTTATTTGTGTGCATTTGACCTCGAGGACTACCAGGGCTGGGTATCTCAATAGAACTCAGAAGCTAAGTGGGGCCGATCCTGGCAAGTACTTGGAAGGGAAACCTCCAGGGAATACCAGGGCCAGGAGGCCAGAGGTAGGCTATCAAACCACTTCTCTGAATGTCCTCCATGCCCCAGTAGGATTCACCAGAGGTCACCATGACTTCCAGGCACAGGTATGCACACACACACACACATGCAAAAAATACCAAAAAGAAGAAAGGGCCAGACCAGAATGGTAAAATTGTTCCTGCCATCCATACTACAATTCTAGAATTCTTTTGAAAAACCCATTAAAAATCAAACAGGTATCAGGCTGATATGTATTTGCAATGAGGAGGCACCCAGAGAGAATACCACTTTGACTCTGATTTTCTTTAGTACAGAGGGAAAGGCAGGCTATAAATATTTTGGTTCATAAATAAATACTGACTGCCTTGAAAGAGAGTTTGGGAACTGTAAGGCAAAGGCATGCAAATTTTAAAAACTAAGCTATGCCCATCTATGTTTCATTGAGAATTAATTTATTTGACATGGGATTCTAGTTCTCTTTGTTCCTTCCCACTGCAACCATACTTTATACTAAGAATGTATACACTAAATGAAAACATAGTTTCCTCATCTTACTACTTATATAAACAATATATTTACATAGATTTGGCTTTGACCAGACCTACAAATTGTTCCAGATGGCATGGAATGCTTCTAAAGATTCATAATAGGTCTCTCTCAAAGGTTGATTGCATACATTGTTGGATAAGGTACTCTCAATGCACTGTATGAAACAGGAAAATTTAGTTACAAGTAAACTGAGAGTGAATTATACAATGTTCTGAAAGCAGACTACTAAATGTTACATTTTTTTTGTTTAGCCCTTTCTCTATGGAGCTCTGTGATGCAGTGCTTGGGGTGTCAGATTAGGATTTAGGAGATCAAGGGTCAAATCCCCACTATGGGGACCATCCTCATAGGGTATAATGAGGCTTTTGCGAGCTATTTTGCGCATAAAGTCTTGACACTCCGCCGTGACCTCTCCGCCACAGTTGATACAGTAAAGGAACTCGAGGCTCCATGCACATCTTCTTGTCACATCTTGGATTATTTCGGCCCACTCAGCCTTGAGGAAGTTGACAGATTGCTCTTAACTGTATGCCCTACCATGTGCTCCCTTGATCCGTGCCCCTCGTGGCTAATTAAAGCAGGCCACGAGGGGTTTCGAGGTGCACTGCGGGAGATAATTAACACATCTCTTGCTCAGGGGCTGTCCCCGGAGGCACAAGGAAGCAGTGGTACGCCCCCTCTTGAAAAAGCCATCACTGGATCTGGCCAAATTGGCCAACTGTCGGCCAGTTTCCAACTTGCCCTATTTGGGCAAGATAATAGAGAGGGCAGTGGCAATTCAGTTACAGGGCTTTCTGGATGACACTTCCATTCTAGATCCCTTCCAATCCAGCTTCTGCCCAGGTCACGGGACAGAGACGGCACTGGTCGCCCTCATGGATGACCTCCGGAGGCACCTGGATTGAGGCGGATCAGCAGTGCTGCTGGTGTTAGACCTGTCGGCTGTGTTCGACATGGTCAGTCATCAGCTACTGACCTGCAGCCTCACCAACAGTGGAGTACAGGGACTGGCCTTGCAATGGCTTGTTTCCTTCCTCCAAGGTCGGGGACAAAGAGTGGCACTAAGGGACCAACTGTCCCAATGGCACCCACTTGAATGTGGTGTGCCTCAAGGAGCAGTGTTGTCCCCAATGCTTTTTAACATCTATAAGGGAGCTTCCGGTTTCGTTGCTTGCCATGGTGGTTGCATTCTCCCGGACCTCTGGGAGACAATCGCCAGAGCCCATGGCAAGGAGGGGGTGCGATTGTCCACATCCCCTGCAGAGCCCTAGTGGTGGGCTCCAGGCCATGGGGCGCTAGAAGGCTTCCCCTCCGGCTTCCCTTCCGGTGACCCCAGCTCTGACGGTCCTGCTACGGAGCTTCCTAATGGAACTAGAAGCGTACACCGGATCAAGCGCCAGGTGATCAAGCGATCGGCATTTAAAGCGACCTGAAAAATCATGTTGCCATTGAACTGTGAGTCAAGTTTAAGCAAGAACATCAAAAAAAAGCCGAGTCGGCCAAAGGAAAGCAAGGGGGGAGGGGACTCTCCCCCGATAAGACAAACATAAGCGAAGTTTGCTGTTTAAGTGGGGGGGTGGGCTCATGAAGTGGAAAAGACCAAAATAAAGGACTTTTAAGAACTTACCAAGCTTATTGGAGAACTTTAGAGACTGTGATAACTTTTGGCGAAAAGTAAACAAATCCTCAAATATGGCACCTCCTACAAGGAAAGAGGAGAAAGAAAAGATAACGAAAGCTAAGCCTGCTGAAATTGCCTACAGATGGATTTGGCCTGAAGGAGTCATCTTCAAGTTTGTGAATGGGAAAGAGAAAATTGACACTGTGGAAAAGGCAAGAGAATTTTTGCATCTTCATAATTGTACAGCAGATATGGAAGAAGAGGAAGATAAAGACAGCTCCAAGGAGGGTGGCGGAGATGGAGCGGGGTCAGCTTCTGGCGAAGAATCGGACTCCAATTTGGGAGCGGCCGCCCCAAAATTAGGCTACCAACTGAGGAAGAAAAAGGACAAAAAATGAGTTGTTATCATAATCCGAAGCTCTAAAAATATGAACAAACTATAGTTTCTTAGGCTCTTTATGAAGTCATAATAGACAATGTTTTAATGTAGTTCTGTAGTTTAATAGAAGTTTGAGGAACAAGTTCAATGGTTTTATATGAGTATTTAGCTATATATGCATGTAGTTTTTTCTAAAGCAGTTTGAATGACACCCACTCTTGGGTACTTAGAGGTTTCTTTTCTTTATCCCGTAGTCTGTAGACCCTTCCTATTTTTTCATGTAGTGTTGAGTTATAGAAAATGCAATTTAAAAAATTCCCTTTGGGGGGCCAAAAAAACCCCAAAAATATCCATATGCACCCTCTTGCCCAGATTGCCCGGAGGTATAGGCTGGGTTTTCACCAGTATGCGAGTGACACCCAGCTCTATCTGCTGCTAGGCGGCCGGTCTGACTCTAAACCAGAAGATCTAGACTGGGCATTACAAGACGTGGTTGGATGGTGGGGATCTCACTCCCGGCCTTTGATGGGGTGCCGCTGGTGCTAGCGCCAGAGGTCAGAAGTTTGGGAATGCTCCTGGATGTATCCTTAACAATGGAAACCCAGGTAGCAGCCACTGCCAATTCGGCCTTTTACCATCTTAGGCTGATTAGGCAGTTGGTTCCCTTCCTTGAATGCAATGACTTGGCAACAGTGATCCATGTTATGGACACCTCAAGATTGGATTACTGTAATGCCCTCTACATGGGGCTGCCCTTGGCTCAAATCCGGAAGCTGCAGCTAGTGCAAAACGTAGCGGTGAAGCTGCTGTTGTGTTGTCCTGTGCGGGAACACATCCAGCCCGCCCTAAAAGAACTTCACTGGCTGCCTGTAGCATACCGAATTCGGTTCAAGGTGCTGGTTATGACCTTTAAAGCCCTTTATGGCCAGGGACCTGCATACCTGAGGGACTGTCTTTCCCCATATGTTCCCCAGAGAGCACTGCGATCGGGGACCCAGAATCCCCAGAGAGCACTGCGATTGGGGACCCAGATCGGCTGGTCCTCCCAAACATCAAGGAGGCCAGACTTGCTTCAACGAGGGCTAGGGCTTTTTCGATGGTGGCTCCACTCTGGTGGAATGAGCTCCCAGAGGAGATCAGGGCCCTGTGGGACCTGTTACAGTTCCACAGGGCCTGTTAAATGGAGCTCTTCCGCCAGGCCTTTGGAGCCGCCACCACCACCATTACCATCACCACCACTGACATCTGATAGTCCTCGGGGTGCAAGTCCGACATTCTGGGCCCCTAAGCATAACCTGACCCGAGTGCCTGGGACATCTGTAGCAGACCTGAGTGCCTGGGACATTTGTAGTAGATCAAGAAACTGACCGAGCTTTGAGAACTAATGCTAGCACTTTTTTACGTTGTATGTTTATGGTTTTAAATTTATGTTGGGGTTTTATCAGTTTTTGTATTTAATGAATTGTTTTATATTGTTGTAAGCCACCCTGAGCTGGCTTTGCTGGGAGGGCGGGGTAAAAATCGAATGAAATAAATAAATAAAATAAATAAATAGCTCTGGGGGTATTTGGGGCTCTGGTGGGCTGTTTTTTGAGGTAGAAGCACCAGATTTGCAGCATAGCTGCTAGTGTTTCTACCTAAAAAACACCCACCCAAGTTTTAAAAAGATTGGAACTGGGGGATCCAATTCTATGGATCACCAAAAAGGTGCCCCCATCCTCCATTGAAGCCAATGGAGTGGAAAGGGCATTTAAAAAGACTGCAGCAGCAGTGTGAATTGGCAAGTGAACTCAAAAAGCATTTTAAAAGACTGTGGGCTCTTTAAATGCCTTCTAGTCATGCCCAAATAAAAGCCGAATAATATTGGTTTTTATTCAGGTGCAGCCATTTTGGTAGCTGAATCAGATTCTTCAATCTGTATTTGGCTGAATAAATACCTGAAAAATACTGATAAGGTATTTTTCAGGTATTTATTCAGCTCGGTATACACCGAGTGCACACCCCTAGTCTACTAACATACATTTTGACAGTGGAAAGCCTGCCCTCCAGACTGGTCAGCTGGGTCTGGTCCCACAGAAATAATTCCTGTCAGCAAAATACATGCAGACTTTGTTGAGACAACACGTTGGATTCCTGAAATAAATCGTTACACAGAGGTGTCCTCAGTCTTATCCAGCTATGGCATTTGTGATGCAATCGCTGGAATGGATTCTCGACACATGGTTCAGAGCTAGTTTTTGTTGACTCTCTAAGAGCAAACTAATGAGTTTCTTAAAAGATCTGAATGCTTTGGGGCTTCCTGTGATTTAAAACTGGCAGTAAAAGGGAAAAAAGAAGACAGAGAAGGTAGTTGGTTAATTGACCTTTATTGTGCCTTCTGGTTCATTTAGAAATGGAAATTAAATTAACATGATAATTCAGTCCTACTGAGTTAAGACTGCTATAAACCCATTAAATTTTATGGCAATTGATTTAGCATTTTTTTCTATTAACTGGGTTTAATTTTCAATATTGTCATGCAGATTCTGAGAAGTGGTTCATTCACTTGGGTTCCTTCAAGTTACCAATCGTAGCTGTTTTATGAGGGTAGCTTAATTATGGAAGAGCACAAACCCTTACCATCAAGAGCATGTATTAATCTTGGAAATGAGTTGGTGCATAGACCATGGAAAAACAGGAGAAACATTCATATGTGGATGCTAAATTCCAAGGGGAAACTCAGCCCACCTGTGTCCAAAGCTCCCCCCCCCCCAATTCTGCAATGTCAAAAATATTTTAAGGGACCCCCCTTCAAAAATGTTTTTTCCTGCTGTTCATCATAGCATAAAATCTTTGTTTACCCCATACTGCAAGAGCTATTGCATTTTTATTTCCAAATTCAACATCTGTTTATTTTAGAGCAAGATTAAGCTAGATTTTGTTCTGCTCAACTCTAGCTTCCTTTTGTTTTACTTAGCTGATTCTTTTGTGTGTGTGTGTGTGTTTGCAAGCATGGAAGTCATGGTGACTTCTGGCGACCCCTAGTGGGGCTAGGACATTTTTCAGAGATGTGGCTTGATTGCCTGCTTCTGCTTCCCAGCCCTGTTATTCCTTGAAGGTCTCCCTTCCCAGTACTCGCCAGAGTTGGCCCTGCTTAGCTTCCGAGATCTGACAAGATCAGGCTTGCCTGGGCTATCCAGTTCTGGCCGACTTTAGCTGAGTCTTCTTATTTTCCCCTGGGCTGATTTCACCAAATAGCCATAAATTTAATCAGATGTAAAAACTGTATGTGCCTTTCGCTTTTTTATCTACTCTTCATTCAAGGAGATGAAGGCATCATACATGCACCACACACACACACACACACCATTTTATCTTCATAATAACCCTGCAAGGCAGGACAGTCTGAGCAAGACTGAGTAGTCCAAGGTCACATAACAAGTTTCATGGCTGAGTGGGAACCTGCACATGGGTCTCTCTGATCTCTGTCAGTCTGGGCTGATTTAGATTATCAAGTGCACATGGCCACCACAGGGATATGTGTCTGGAGTTCCATGCTGGGAACTCAGTGCCTAGGCACACAAAGCCCGATTGGCAGATCTAAAATCCCTCCAGAGAACAACTATGATGTGTAACCAATCATTTGTATGTTTACCCAAGAGGAACAAGTTTACTCTCGTGGCTCGCTTAGGCAGTTTCACCACGATCCAAATTGGGAACCTGCATGCTTGGGAATTAAGTTCCTACTTGGAGACTCCCAGAACATGTCTATAGAAAGTCATGTTGGGGACAGGTGGACTTGCAGCATGTGAATCTGTTGGAATATGGAAGTTACTCTGTTGTACACCAGTTTGGTGTAGTGGTTAAGTGCATGGACTCTAATCTGGGAGAACCGGGTTTGATTCCCCACTCTTCCACTTGCACCTGGCTGGATGACCTTGGGCAAGCCATAGCTCTGATAAAAGCTGTTTTTGAAAAAGAGCAGGTTCTGTCAAGAGCTCTCTCAGCCCCACCTACCTCAGGATGAAGCTTAACATTAGGTTTCAATGGGGAGGTTCACAATAACACATGTATTCAGTTGGCATCACATAGAATACATTACAATTCCTCCCCCCTAAGCAAAAACAATTATGTACAGTCATAATCACTCAGGTACATCGGTGCTCGGCGCACCCGCTGAGGCCTATGCGGCGGTGTAGGTTCAGGGCAACATTCAGCTTGGGGAATTCTGCATGACTCTGGGACCTCAGAGTCAGGAACACTTCCGTCCATAGATACGGGTCCGAGAGTAGGGGTCTGCCCTGCCTCTGGGACAGTACTGGGCTCTGCGTGCTCGGCAGCACTCACCTCCGGAGGAGGTCGGGGAAGGTCCTCGAGTTCGGGGAACTCAGCTGACTCTAGACGTTCGTTTGCCCACCGCTGTCTCAGCTGGTCAACGTGGCGTCGCCACTTGCGACCATCAGCAAGTTGCACCACATACATTCTTGACCTCACACCTTCCAATACAGTGGCTGGTAGCCACAAGTGACCCCCGGCATAATTATGGGAAAATACCTTGTCCCCTGGTTCGAAGGTTCGGACCTTCGGAAACGCAGCCTGCTGCTGTGATTTGAGGTCATTTAGATCAGGGTGGTGCCTATCTAAAAGCTTGGCGAGGCGACGCCCCATCTGCAGCTCGGCTGGGCTGCAGCCAGTGGCTGAGCATGGGGTGACGTGCTGGCGCAGTAAGAACGAGGCCAGTTTCACCCCCCAATTGCCTTGCGTTAGCTTGGCAAGGGCTTCTTTGGTCGTGCGGACCATTCTTTCCGCCTGACCGTTCGAGGCCGGGTGGAACGGAGCCGATGTCCGCTGTCTGATGCCGTTATCAGACAGGAACTTAACGAACTCCTGCGACACAAATTGAGTGCCGTTGTCACTCACCAACATGTCCGGTAGTCCGTGGGTGGCGAACAAGCGACGCAGCACATTGATGACGGCAGTCGAAGTGGTGGAGGTCATGTGCGCCACCTCCAACCACTTAGAGTACGCGTCTACGATAATCAGGAACATTGGTCCCTGCACAGGCCCCGCAAAATCAAGGTGCAACCTCGACCAAGGTTTTCCCGCCGATTCCCACTTCTGCGGAGTGGCGGTTGGTGGTTTGGGCCTTGCTTGCTGGCAAGGCATGCATACTTTGACCCACTCCTCGATGTCAGCGTCTAACCCCGGCCACCATAAATACCCTCGGGCTAACGCTTTCATGTGGACCATGCCTGGATGGCCCTCATGTAGTGAGTTCAGCACCTTTTCTCTGAGCTTAGGAGGCACCACCACCCGGTTACCCCATAACAAACACCCTTTCGAGATCGACAGTTAATTTTGGTGCATTTGAAAAGGTTTAAATTCTGGCTCCAAGGCGCCTGCCAGCCACCCCCTCCACACCCAGTTCAACACTCGGGCGATTACATTGTCCTTAGCTGACGCAGCAGCAATGTCCATTGATGAGATGGGGGCTTCAGGCAGTTCATCAATGGCCAGCACCGTGCAAGTTGGAGCGGGGTCCGTGTCCTGGCCGGGTAGAGGGCAGCGACTGAGGGCATCTGCATGCCCAATCGCCTTGCCCGGCCTATGCTCCAAGTCATAGTCATAGGCAGTGAGGAAAATCGCCCACCGCAGCATCCGCTGAGATAAAATAATAGAGGTTTGCAGGTCCGGGACAAAGATCCCTAGCAAGTGCTTTTGGTCTGTGACTAGGATAAACTTGCGCCCAAACAAAAAGTCATGGAACTTTTTTACCACTGAAACCAGCGCCAACCCCTCTTTGTCAATTTGGGCGTAGTTCTTTTCTGCAGCAGATAGCGACCTTGAATAAAATGCAACGGGGGCCTCGCTTCCGTCTGGCATTAATGGCTTAGAACTGCCCCCACCCCAAAAGGCGACGCATCTGCTGCCAATACCAAGAGCTTCTGCTCATCGTAGTGAGTGAGGACTGTGTTCGAGGATAGCAGGCCTTTTACTCCCTCGAACGCTCGCTCGTGCTCCGAGGCCCACCGCCATTTTGCATCCTTGTGGAGGAGCGCATGTAATGGAGCCACCACCGATGCTTTATGCGGGAGGAATGCATGATAAAAATTTAATAGTCCTAAAAAGGACTGCAGCTCTTTTTTATTTTTCGGACGTGGAGCGTTTTTGATCGCTGCCACCTTCTCTTCTGTGGGGTGGACGCCCGATTCATCCACCCGGAACCCCAAGAACTCCACGCTCGGGACCCCCACAAGACATTTGGATCGTTTGACCTTAAGGCCAGCAGATTTAAACCGCTCCAGTACCTCCCGTACACGTTCCAAGAGCTCTTGCTCCGATTTCCCTGCAATTAGCACATAATCGAAATAGGGTACTGTGCCTGGCACCCCCCTAAGTAGCCCCTCCATCATCCCCTGAAAAATACCTGGGGCGACGTTTACTCCAAACTGGAGTCTGTTGACCCTGAACGCTCCTCAATGTGTCACTATCGTTTGGGCATCTGCTGCTTCTTTGGTTACGGGCAGCTGCTGGTAAGCTTGCGCTAAGTCCAGCTTGGCGAAAATCTTCCCTCCTCCCAGGGACGCCAAAATGTGGCTGATGATGGGAACAGGGTAAGAGTACTGCTGCAAGGCACGGTTAATGGTGCACTTATAGTCAGCACAAATCCTTACCGTTCCGTCCGACTTCACCGGCGTCACTATTGGGGTCTCCCATTTCCCAAAAGGAACTGGTTCAAGCACTCCCTACTCCACCAGTTTGTCCAACTCAGCCTCGATCCGGGGCTTGAGTGGGATTGGCACTTTCCGATACTTCAGCCTTATCGGAGTTACGGATGGGTCGAGTTCAAATGACACAGGGGGCCCGTTGTACCTTCCCAGACCATCCCAAAAAACCTCAGGGAACTCGTCATACAATACAGCCCATTTATTATCTGCAACATTATTTACACCGGTAATTGCAATACCCAGTGGTTCGAACCACTCTAGGCCCAGCAAATTAACTCGGTCCCCTTCAGCCACCAACAATGATAACATTGCACATTTCCCCTTAAACTCAATGTTAAAGGTATCCCTCCCTGCCAGAAGAATATGTCTTCCTTGGAAATCCGATACCTGGGTGTCTGCGGGCTTCAGCCTCCGCTGACTCCGGGTGGGGAAGAGCCGCTGCCATGTCCATGAAGACATCACCATCACGGACGATCCCAAATCCACCTCCATGCTGCAGGGCACGCTGTCAAGGTGAACCGTGATGTTGATTTTTCCGTGACCTCTGGTGTGGAGGACGGTCGAGGTGGAGGATAGGCTCGTGGTCATCCGGTTGCTCACATCCGTGACAGCTGCTCGTGATCGCAGATTCCGGGAAGGGGATGCCGGCGCTGCTGTCCTGGGTGATCTGCAGACTCGAGCGATGTGCCCCTGCTTACCACACGATCGACACTCGATGTCTCGGGCCCAGCAGTGCTCGTGAGGGTGTTTCCCGCCACAACTGACGCACCTTTGGTTAGTTGCTGGTTTCACTCGGGTCCGCCTGTCGGTTCCATCTCTGACAGCGCATACGTCCTCGTCGGTGTCACTGCCCTCGTTGTTGGCCATCTGGTGGTGCACGCGCTGCTCCGCTGATGCCAGCCGCTGACGGACCTCCTTTGTGGACTTGTCAGCCGCTTCCGCTGCGACGACCTCTGAGTAGGCAACGGCCCACATCAAGGTCGTCTTGGCAAACAGCCGTTGTCGCAGTCGTTCGTCTTTCATGCCGCATACCAATCGGTCCCGGAGATCCTCTTCAATATTGGTGAAGTTGCAAGGCCTTGCGGCCTTACGCAACGCTGCCACGTATTCGGCTACCGACTCGTGAGCCGCCTGACTTCTTTTGTAGAAGGCGTGTCGGCAGGCGATTTCTGACGGCTGCGGCAAGAAGTGCGTCTTCAGCTTGGCCGTCAGATCCGTAAACGACACTGTTTTGATGTCGGCTGGCGCAACCAGTGACCGGGCGATGTCGAACACGCTCTTGCCGCAAGAGCTGAGGAAAGTCGCCCGCTTCTTTTCCTCCGTGGTGATGTCGTTCGCCTCGAGGTGGAACTCGAACCTTGCCAGGTAAGCGTCCCAGTCCTCGGTGGTAGGTTCGAATGCCTCGAACTTCTGGCTATTGGCCATCCTCACAGGCGCTGCCACCGGATCTGGTGGTGCCTGCCTCTGATCGGCCACGGCGAGTTGCTCACTGTTGTCCATCATGGGGTTGGAATTAGCGGGGCTGCCTACCCGCACTAATATCCCACCTTCGTTGCCAATTGTTAAGTCGCTCACTTAACAAAAGCAGTCAGAGAGTGATTCAGCAAGAACACAACTTTATTCTTCAGAACGCACACAACTCTAACACGGATCAACATCTGATAGCCAGAACAGCTTTAACATTGCAGCTGTCCTGCTTTTAAACATTCCCGGCTAATGTAGCCGCTCCCACTGTACAATAACCAGCCAATGAGGTTGAAACGATAAGGACCAATCATGAACGTTCCTGCTCAGGGAGCTAGCAGTGAAGTGATTGGACGCAGTTTCCTGGGCTAGTCTTCTGATAGGATGTCTTTGGATCCTAGCCCAGGATGAAGCTTAACATTAGGTTTCAATGGGGAGGTTCACAATAACACATGCATTCAGTTGGCATCACATAGAATACATTACACTCTCGTGGCTCCCTTAGGCAGTATCACCATGATCCAAATTGGGAACCTGCATGCTTGGGAATTAAGTTCCTACTTGGAGACTCCCAGAACATGTCTGTAGAAAGTCATGTTGGGGACAGGTGGACTTTGCAGCATGTGAATCTGTTGGAATATGGAAGTTACTCTGTTGTACACCAGTTTGGTGTAGTGGTTAAGTGAGCGGACTCTAATCTGGGAGAATCGGGTTTGATTCCCCACTCTTCCACTTGCACCTGGCTGGATGACATTGTGCAAGCCGTAGGTCTGATAAAAGCTGTTCTTGAAAAAGAGCAGGTTCTGACAAGAGCTCTCTCAGCCCCACCTACCTCACAGGGTGTCTGTTGTGGGGAGGGGGAGGGAAAGGAGTTTGTAAGCTGCTCTGAGACACCTTTGGGTAGTGAAGGGCGGGGTATAAATCCAATCTCTTCTTGTTGTTGTTGTTGCTTGTGTTTACAAATAACAATTAATTAGCATAGAACCAATTAGACTCCGTGTAGATGTTCCCACCAGAGAAGGCGGATGTAGCATTCTTAATGAGGTGATCTAAGAGTTCCTATTGACTAATAGATAATTTGGAGGAAGTTGGGGGAGTTTGGGGGAACTTGCCTTTTCTTTATTCAAGAGATAACAAGGGTTTTACACAAGAGGGATTTTAGACCAGGAGAAGCTATTTGATTGTCCATTCCCTTTATTTCTTTTCTAGTAAAGTTTTCTTTGTAACTAAAGACACAGGACTATGTGTTGCCTTTGTTCCACTTAGTTTTTAGCATTCTGCTAATTTTTTCCAACAGAATTGGCCCATAATCTGACAATTTAACCACTATGCAAAATTGGCTCTGCATCCGGCTCTCTGTCCATTGCTGCATCCTTCTTAAAACAGGGCAAGGGCAGGAAAAGAGGCAAGGGACCCACCTTCTCCTGCTTGAGCCTGCTTTATTCTCTCTTCCTTTATCCCATCACTTGTTCAGTTTCAGGCAGCACCAACGGAAAAGGAAAAAACTGAAGAAGAAGGGGAAGGAGCTAGATTTTATTTAGTAGTGTGGATCTGTCTTTTCTCTTAACAAATTAAGACTTCCAAGTTTTTAAGAAATATATAAAATACAGATTCGTGTTTAATGGGTGTACATTGAACATTCAGGGGGTTGAGCAGCCTTGTGGTGGCTAGCTCTGCCCTCCAACCTACACCTATTCAGTTGAAGATTAGAACCAAGGCTATTTTGGGGCAGGAACGCACAGGAACGGAGTTCCAGCTGGCTTCAGATTTGGCCACACCCACTACAGCGATCCCCCCCCCAGCAACTCCTAGGCGGGCAGGCCAGGGGGCCCCCTGGAAGGGTTGGGGAGAGATTTAAGTGCCTCCCCGTGCCTTCCCCACCCTGTCCAAGTGCCGGCTTGCCCGGGCTTCCTGCAGCCACGGGGCTTGGGGTGTGGCCCAATATGCTAATGAGCCATGCTGTCGGGATGTGGCCTAATATGCTAATGAGTTTCTGATGTTGGGTGTGGCCTATTATGCTAATGAGTTCCTGCTGGGCTTTTTCTACAAAAAAAGCCCTGATTAGAACTGATCTGTGCATGCACAATGTGTATATGCTGGCTTTTTGTATGGTTCTCACATGTACAGACCCTGTGCCCTGCTGAACTACAGAGGTGATAAACGGATCTGAATGATTCATTTCTTTTTATATTGTAAGACAGCAACACTGTATGCAGCTCTTGGAAGCTAAGCAAGGTCAGTACTTGAAAGGGAGACCACCAAGGAAGACTGCAAATGAAGGCAATGCAAACTACCTCTGCTTCTCACTTGCCTTGAAAGCCCCATGCTGGGACCGGCATAAATCAGCTGCCACTTGACGTCACTTTACACACACACATTGCTCTATATGATAAACTGATCATTCTGACCTTTCATGCACAGAGTTGGTACATGTCAAGATTCCAGTTTTCAGCACACTGCAACCCTGTTCTCTGTCCCCAACAGGCATTCAGTGTACATACCTTCAACATCTGTATGGATATAGGTAGAAGAATGTGTATAAGAATACAGTCCACCTCCTCAACCACCTCTACTAATGCAACAATTACAGCTTGGTTGCACAAAAATATCTCATTCATGAAACTTCCTATTTAATACAAAGCATAACTATTCATTATACCTTGAAACGTTTTTTTTGTACTTTTGAAGCACTTTCACATTTGTCTGCCATAAGGGTGCTGTCATTTGTTGATTTGGGGGGGTGGGGGGAAACCCAGAAAGGGTTTCACATAGGCAGAAGATCCCTTTTCCATAGAGAACAATGTGTTAGGTTGGGATCTAAACTGCACAGTTTATTGGGGGGGAATAGTTAACTACGTTCAGCCTGATCCAAATGTGCAAGGGACTTCCAAACGCAGCCGTGAGAGCACCCATTTTCTCAGGCTTGACTGCAGGCACCTCCTTATGCAGGAGATTTCTTCAAAGCATTGGAATACAAATGAAGCTTTCCGTCAGAGCCATTGCCTTGATCAGATAATGATGAAAATAATTTGATTTCAGAGATCAGCAGTACTAATAATTGCTTTAAAAATAATGTGCCACAATCCCACTTTCTCACATGGTAGGATACCTAAGGCCAACCTACATGGGTCCAGTTTCTTTCACATGAAGGACACTTGAGGTTTACGGCATAGCCACTTCCTTTCTTTGCAGATTTCTTGGTTTACAAGCATGTGGCGGAACACAGAATGAAGCACACAGGCAGGCAATGTACATGGGGGGGGGAGCCCAAAGGTTTTGCCTATAGAGTCCTCCCCCCATTCCACTGCCAAAGAAATCAAAGCTGCTTCCATTTGTGTGTACGTTTCTGTACTTATCCTTTATAAAAGTTGTCCGAACCCAGACATAGCACGTAGGCTTTAGTTGTATGCCATCTCCTTGGAATAGCTCAGCTCATTGGAGCCCTCCTTGTCAATGGCCAAGCCGCACCAAGACAAGAGGGTGTGATTCACAATGCATTTAAACATATTTTAAATATTTAATTGCTGAATGGCTCATAAAGACCAATTCATCTCCCTTATAAATAAAAGCTGAATGGTGGTGGCACTTCTCTAGAACATTCCACACGCTTCAAAACCAGTTCGCTCTCTGATCTGTCATTCAGAGGGTCTCCCTAGCCACTGGCTGCTTTGCCTGAGTCCTGCCTCCAACAATCTAAACATTTTGTTAATCCTCTCCCCTCCATAGCCAGTCAGAACACAGAGGTCGTTTGCATATGCGACTTGATTGGCTTTTGCCTCTAACAGTTTTGCTGTTCTGAGGTAAAATGTGTCCAATCTCCAGGTGAGGGCTGGAGATCACTCAAAATTACAACTGTTCTTTAGGTAGCAGAGATCAGTTCCTCTGGAAAAAATGGTGGACTCGGTGTCATTATACCCTGCTGAGGTCGCCACAGCAAATTGACACTGAGTGTCCAAGGCCGGGGCATCCACCCAGAGCCTCTTTCTAGAGGCCGTTGTATTTATTTCCACAACAGGCCTTTTTCCTAGTCTATTAATGTTTCTGTTCAGTGTGCATCTGTGCATGCATATAAGAGGGCAACTTGCATGGTAGGGGGAAATCCCATTCTGCCCATTGGCCCCTCCTTCCTCTCCTCTTGCCCACCTCCCTCCCACCATCGCCACTGCTTTCTTGCTCCCACCCCAACCATCCCATCTCTGTTGCTTTCTCATCCTCCCCTTGTCTGTTCCTGGCTCCTTTTTTTTAAGCAAAAAAAGGCCTATTTTTGGGGGGGGTCATTTATTCTGCACTTTTTTCTCTTTGTTTATGAGATATATTCATCTTCACAGAAACACACACACACAACTGCAAAATTTATGATCTGGGCATTCTGTTTTGTATAACTTCCCCTCTGATAAAAAAAAAATTAAAGCTATTTGCCATTAATTTCTCACAGTAAAATGCTCACCTGCACACAAGAGTCGCTTCTGAAATATTTATGGGTATGGAAAATATGTCAGCTTCAGTCATGTAAGAATTCAGGGGAATAGGATGTTGACACAAATTCCAGTGCCTGCCAGCTAATAAAAAACAGCAACTGCTCTACCCTGGCTTCCTGAATGACTCCAGGGTTACCCAAAGAACTCCCTGTGCAGTCACAATGTTTAAATATGGAGC
>NW_015167064.1:1328128-1359073 GCF_001447785.1 Gekko japonicus
TAAGCACCTGTCTGTCTTAATTATCCTTCACGTTTGATGTTCATCATTCAGTCAGCCTTCACACCCTTGTAGTCTCTTCATGAATGACTTGATGCAAAAAGACTGCACGCAAATAATACATCTAGGAATAGCAGGAGCTGACAAACAGCATTCTGAAAAAAATATTTGCTCTAACACAACAGAGCATTCAGAACCCCTGGGGAATAGCCACTAGAAATTGTATTTGAATTTGAGTCAGAGAGTTGAGTTTAATCTTGCATTGAAATGCTGATTATGATGACTATCATTTCGCTTAGGCATTCACTCTGCCCTCAAGGCACCAAAATGCCATAGGAATGTTGTTGTTCTGTAAAAACACAATTACAGAAACAAACAATAGAGGGTAGCTCAGTATTAGGGAAAATTTTAATTGCATTAAATGGGGGGGGAGAGATAGATTTTCAGATGTGGATTAGATGAGAGAGAATTAAACTAGAAAGCTAACACACAAACAACCCAAACCAAAAGAATACTCCTGAGGAAACAATTTTTTTTACCATATAGATGCCTATAATTTCAAACTGACATTTGTGTATGTGTGTTCGTGTGTGTGTGTGTCTACCCATCACAACTTTTAATTGATTTCAGTGGAACTTTCCCACTGAAATCAAAACATCTTTAAAATACATAACTTTGGCGTTATCTTTTTCCCCCACCATCCTCCTATTAGTTATCTCTTTTCAGTCCACTCACATAAAGCAGATCCAGTAGCACCTGAAAGACTAACATGAGCAGTGACTCATGAAACCTCATATCCTGCCACAAATTTTGTTAGTCTTTAAGGTGCTCCTTAAAGTGTCATCGATGCAACGAACATGAAATTGAGCCAACTTCAGAGGACGGCGGAAGACAGGAGGGCCTGGCGGGAGATGATCCATGGGGTCGCGAAGAGTCGGACTCGACTGTGCGACTGAACAACAGCAATAACAAGGTGCTCCTGGACTCTTGCTCTTTTCTACTGCTACAGACAGACTAACACAGCTACCCATCTTGATCTACAAAGCAGATCGGGTGCCTACTCTGAGGAACGCATGTAGCATTGCAAAAGAGTGAGCAGACATTCATAATCTCTTGATTTAAATTACGAGTGGATAGTGGAAGAAATTGTAGGGAGGAAGGAATGGAATTATCCCCTAAATCCACCTGGGCATTCCAAACTTGATAAATGTGTATTCCATTATAGCAGCACTTCAGTGACATCATGGTTTAAAAGTGTTTAACTTTGGCAAGGCAGTGCTCAAAATGTACCATTGAATATACCACCAGCAGCCTTCCAAAAATGGCTAACGCAAAGTTGGGTAATGGGTGGCTGCAGCTGGGCAGAGCTGAGGTTTGGCAGAGAACAGAATCCGGCCCCACAGGAGGCAGCCAACGGCATGCCTCCTGGGGGCCACCTTTGCCTCCTCGTGAGGAGGAATGGAGGAAGGGCTGCAGTGCAGCCTCAGCTCCTAACGGGGGAGCGGAGCTAGCGCAGTCCTTTAAGGCTGGCTCCGCTCTACCCCTGGCAGTTGCTCACCTCGTGCTCGGCCCACCCACCCATCCTGTATGTAGTGTAAGCACAGGTTGGTTGCCCCGTTTAACGGGGGGCCAGGTAGGAATTTTTTGTCCCCTTCTCTGATTGGCTATTGAGAAGGGGTCTTTTTCGCCTATCCTGCACTACTGCCAGTGGATTGAGGAATTGGTTTGGGGTGGTGCCTTGGGTTAGTTCGTCACTTTATTAGGGCAGAATTAGGTTTAAATAAAGTTCAGCGGCTACGTAAGCACCAATTAATAACCCCTGGGGGGGTAGAGGGGTCTGCGGGATCAACCCTGCAGCCGTGTGGCCGGGGATGAGGCTTGCAGACTGCCTATGGGGATGGCCACGATGGAGACTCAGCGCTGGCCGTGCAGTGGTGTTTGAGGGCTCCTGAAGGCGCATCCCAATCATTGGCTCGGCTGGGTTTGCAAGCGGCTTACAGTTGGCTCCAACCCAGGGCCTTGGTGTCTTGCCTTTTATACGGTTAAGGATGGGGTCAAAGCGACACCAGGCCTTGACCGAGCCGCTGTTTCATGTTTGCCCTTGCCGTTACTTTAATATGTTAATAAAGTGGCCTTATTTTATCCAACCTTGGTTGTCTGACTCTTTCTTCCGTCTGAGGGGGCAATAAATCTAAACCACAATTCTAACTGTTTCACAGCACTGCCATACAGTTTGCTTCTAGGCCTTCCATTACCCATCCCTAGCCCCAGTTTCCCACCCCTGAGATATTAAGGAACAGGAGACATAACAGCAGGGGTCATTTGGGGGGGGACGCGGGGGGACACCATCCCCCCGGGTGAGGTGCGGGAGGGCGGGGCCTGGAGCTCCCTGCTGGTGCCCGCTGGAGGTCGCCGCCGGCTGTGGGGAGGACACACTTCCGGTTATGCTAATGAGTCCCCCTAGCTCTTTTTCTACGAAATGACCCCTGCATAACAGCCTCCACACAGTGATATGCTAGGAATTTCCTCAAGCCACCTGGAAGTGACATCACATCCTCCCTAAATTTAATCTCTTCACCCAAATATCCCAGCATTTCCCAAGGCAGATTTGAGAACTCTGCCTGTTTCTAACCCGAAAACTGTTTTATGAGACTCATTCTAAACTGCTGTGTAAATGCTGGATGCTGCTCTGGCTGGGTGTTTAATAGTTTGTTGTTTGGTAAACAATTTAATGCTTTTTTATGTTTTTTAGGAGCTGCGGTGGCTCAAGTGGTTAAGACGCTGAACTTCAGGCTGTGGAAGGTCAGTAGTTTAGCAGTTCGAGACCCGGGTGCCGCATGACGGAGTGAGCTCCCGTCTCTAGTTCCAGCTCCTGCCAACCTAGCAGTTCGAAAGCAAGGAATTGCAAGTAGATAAATAGGTACCACTTCAGTGGGAAGGTAACAGCATTCCGTGAGCCTTGGTGTTTAGTCATGCCGGCCACATGACCACGGAAAACGTCTTCGGACAGCGCTGGCTCTTCGGCTTTGAAACGGAGATGAGCACCGCAACCCGGATTCGACTGGCTTTCAAGCAAGGGAGCCTTTACCTTTACCTTTTATGTTTGTTAACTGTCCCAAGCAAGTTCTCTGGAGAGGTGACCTACAAATTTTCTAAATAAAAATAATAATATTATGTAGCACACCAAAAGCTTAAGGAATTGATTTTGTGAGTCTGCCTGGCCATACATTGAACATATGAAGGTGCTCTATATTTATATTAAATTCACCAGTATTGTCTCACCTGACTGGCAGTGGCTCTGTGAAGTCTTTCCCATGGCCTGTAATGTGAGATCCTTTAACTGCAGATGCCAGTGACTGTAAAGCAGACACTGTATCCTTCAGCCACAGCACCTCCTTTCCTAGGCATGAAAGCAAGGCACACCCAGGGATATGCTCTGCTACTCTTTGGAAAGACTGAAAAGTGCACCAGGTGTGGTATTAGAATTTATCTTCCTAATGATCGCAACGTATACATTTAAAGCCAGTCCCTAATCTTTATAGCTGTGAGGATATGCTTGAAAGTGCATGGTCAATTTATATTGAAATCTCAGAAGCCAGAGTGGTGGCTATCTAGTGGATGGGGCAGGGCTTTGCTACCCTCCGAATTTCCCTGCCCCTCTCATGACAAATAAAGCCAGAATTCAGTTCTGCAAATGAGTAAAAGCTGCGGAATAAAATGACGCACAGTTTGTAGAAATAGTACTTTATTGTTTTATGATACAAAATTTGTAGCACACCTTTCCACACTAATGAGAGCCACCAAGGTGACTAGGATTCCACTTAATAATTTATACAGATTATACTTCCCTTGAAACAGAATTTGGATTGCCTGATTATAGGGTTTTTCAATATATTTACTTTTAGTATGATGTGCAATGAGCGCGGAGCATATTTTACCAAAGAAGGCTTTGGTGTGTTATAAAAAGGTAAAGGTAAAGGTTCCCTTGCTCGAAAGCCAGTCAAATCCGACTCTAGGGTTGCGGTGCTCATCTCCGTTTCAAAGCCGAAGAGCCAGCGCTGTCCAAAGACGTTTCCGTGGTCATGTGGCCGGCATGACTAAACACCAAGGCGCACGGAACGCTGTTACCTTCCCACCGAAGTGGTACCTATTTATCTACTTGCAATTTCTTGCTTTCGAACTGCTAGGTTGGCAGGAGCTGGAACTAGAGACGGGAGCTCACTCCATCATGTGGCACCCGGGTCTCAAACTGCTGGAACTACCGACCTTCCACAGCCTGCAGTTCAGCGTCTTAACCACTTGAGCCACCGCAGCTCCTTTAATACACACCATTAAAAAAAGAACCACAGAGGTGTATAAGTCAGCCCAAATTGAAAAGTAATGTGAATTTCACAATTTCTTCCATTAGTTATTCATGTCATTATTTGCTCCATTCTAATCAGGGGACTCAGCCAGCTAATGTTAAATAGCTGAGATTGTTCAGATGACTGAGGGATATGTTGCTGAGGAAGAAGGAAGGGAAGGATATGCCAGTAAAAAAAGACCAAATAGATAGCTTTGCATGCCAAAGGGTATGCAAATCTGCCATGTTTTTATGAACGAGAATGAATTGAATGATAGCTAACACTCATGCACGTAATAACAAATAATTCCATGCTGGCAAAATGGCAAAGTTTCTCTTTCTTACAAGAACCAGTAATAAAGTATGAACCAATTATTTTCTCTGTTTTCTCTTTGAAAAATCCCATGTTGGAAGGAAACAATTTTCCTTTTAAAATGTGTAAACATTGTGGCAAGCTACTGATTTTCCTTTAAAAAAACATTAACAATACAGCCAAATAATCACCCAAGTGCAACAGCACATACTTTCAAGTTATAATTGGAAAAATAGGCTATTTGTGAACTGTTTAGCTTTTTGCCAATGAAAACAGAAAGAAACAAAGAGCAGAAACAGAAAAAGTCATTAGCAGCCAAGAAAACATAGAAATTAGAAGTAAATATCAACTGTGAAGCTTTTTAACTTCCAGGTGATGGGGTTGTTTTATTGAGGGTAGAAATTTGTTTATAAGTGGGGAAAAGCATGGCTTATGAGAGGGCCCACCATGTGAATGCCCTTGTATGGATGAGCTACATGCTTGAAAAGTATTGTGTGGTATAGCCCTCCTGCAGGGATGATTCCAAGAGGTAGCAAGGGACTCTCCCCCAAACATATCCTGCTGCCCCAAGGATTACTAACCCAGGTCCTGGTCACATGGAGAATTTGCCGTGCGAGAGGCACAACTGCTGGGCAGATTAAAAGGGCGTGATCATACAGCAACATCTGGCAAGCGTTGCGCACCTGTCTCCAACCTGTAGCATCCAGCCAAAGATGTGGAGTTAAAAAGTAGCTGGGAAAGTGTAGTATTATCTGGAAAACGCGGGGCGCGGGTGGGCGTCTGATCGCGGAAGCGCTGGTATCCCATCGCATCTGCCGCCTGTCTGCGTCCCACTGGATATTCTCTTGTAAGCATCCGTGGTATGTGCACAAACACACACGCACACAAATGTGGTACTGCTTCGTCACCACGCTTCGCCATCACCGTGTGATTGGTGGCTGATGGCCTGAGCACGGAGCCTCGGGGGAACGTCGGATCGTGATACCGCGCTTCATTTTGCTCCGGAGCAAAAAGCCTCACTTCCCGCCTGGATTATCTTGCTCGTGTGACCGGGAGGCCCAAGAATTACAACTCCCTCCTGACTACAGAGATCATCCCCTCAATCAATGCTGTAGTACATGTTGCCCTAATTAATTATTAGAGTAGGCAGAATAATATTCCAGCTGGCCAGAGAGTAAAGCAATGCCTTATTTTCAGGGCTATTTTTGGGCAGGAACGCACAGGAAGGGAGTTCCGGCTGGCTCCTGAGTTGGCCACGCCCAGCAGGAACTCATTAGCATAACAGGCCACACCCAACAGCAGAAATTCATTAGGATTGGCTACATTAGGGGTATGTGGCCTAACATGCAAAGGCGTTCCTGCTACAAAAAAAGCCATGGTTTTTTACCACAAACAAGGTAAACAGAATAAGAAGCAAAAGGTGGGTGTGGCTGGATGACCACACTTCTGGTGGTATGGGGGTATGGCCTAATATGCTAATAGGCTATGCTGTCAGGGGTGTGGCCTACTATGCTAATGAGTTTCAGCTGTTGGGTGTGGCCTGTTATGCTAATGAGTTCCTGCTGGGCTTTGTCTACAAAAAGAGCCCTGCTTTTAATTAAAAGACAGCAACTGGGTTGAAGGTTATAACAGAATTCTTCAGCACTATTCTATGTTGGTATATTTTCAGAGTTTCTCCTAGGTTCATTAAACCCCCCAGACTGAATATTTAATCATGATGCAATGCTAGATAGAAAAATTCTTTCTGTCTTGAAATTTTTTCAGTGGTTTGAACTGTTTAAAATACAATAAAACTTTGTGTCTGCCCATTGCCCATTGCCATCCAAGCTGGAATAACGAGGCAGACACAGGTGATGGATTTAAATATTGGGCCACTTTATTAACTGACAACCTTAACTGGAAACCAACAAGGGCAAACAGTTCTGCAGTATGGTCAAGGCCAGGGGTCGAAGACCCCTTCCTTAACTCCTTAAATAGGGCGAGCCACCCTGCCCCAGGCAGGAGCCATCAGCAGTGGCTCGCACCCAGCCGGCTAGCCATTGCAGGACAACCCCTTAGCCCAACCCCTGAGCCACAAGGTTCAAAGGGAGGACCCAATCGGGGTGATCCCAAAGGCAGTCTGTTTTCCCTGCCCCGTGCCGCAAGGCACAAAGGCTGTACTCACAAGACCCCTTCAACCCAAATAAATGGGTGTCAGCTGGTGCTCACAGTACCACAACCTATATACCGCCTAGAACCCTGCCAAACAAAGTAAAGCGACCGTCCTAACTAACCAGCCCCACCCTTGCAAAAACCTTCACCACTGCCTCAGTGCAAGGTAGGTGAAAACACACCCTCCCCAAGCCAATCAGGAAGGGGCAAACAATTCCTACCTGGCCCCCTAAAACCGGGCGACCAGCTAAAGCCTGCACTAAGAATAGGGCGGGAGGGTGGGCCGACGACTAACCAGGACTGCTGGTGAGGAAAGGAGGGGCCGGCCTTTATACTCTTCGGGGGCCCCCATCCAAAATACCCGTATGGGCACATTGGCACCCAAACCAACTGCCTGCCCCTTTCATCTGTGCGGCAAAGTCATTCCCCCAGCCCAATGGCCGCAGGAGCCGAGGGCTGCTGATCCGTGGTATTACATTTTATAAATTTAGAACAACCTTTATGTCTTTTTGTTTTCAAACCAGGCCAACTGCTAGGTTAACTGGCTAATATACTCAAGTATACCTTTCAGGAGTGGCCTGCAGCAGGTAGTCCCACCAGTTAACACTGTTTATTTATTTATTGTTTTATTTATCACATTTATACCCCGCCCTCCCCCGTAGGGCTGTTACCTAAGGGGAATTCACAAAGCAGCCAGATTACATAACAGCCTCCATCAGAACAATGTGGATCAAGCCTCACCCAGAGAGGGCAGGATTGTGCACCGTTAGGAGATTTCCACTATTCCTCTGTGCCCTGAGATATACAGAAACAGATTCACAATAAAGATTTACTAAACAATAGTAAGAGAGACAGAGCACTGCTCAGCAAGCCTTCCTTCCCCTGTTTAAACTTATAGTGGCTTAATTTGTTTCATGGAAATCTGAACTTTAATGTTCTTATAAATTTTCATGCTTAGGGGTTTGCTTCTTGAATGTTAAAATTCTGTGTGGTCTTTGCATTATTTCTTACACTGGCCACTAGGAATAAATAAACCATTGACTTCAGGGATCAGTTCCTCTGATAGAAATGGCAGCTTCAGAGGGTGGGGCTTCGTGGCTTCACATTGCCACTGAGCTCCCTTCCCAGGCAGCACCCCCAAATCTCCAGGAATTTCCTAAACTGGAGTTGGCAACCCTAGTCACAGTATATTAACGGCCTATAACACAGGTTAAACAGTAATAAAGTTTGAAAGAAGCATCCTGCACTCATTCCAATTCTCCATCCCAGCACCAAGCAGAAGCCATTGCATCTAGGCCAGCCTCCCAGTTGCCTGCACCTGTCAAGGAGCAGGAGTGTGTGATTCCATCCATCTGCAGGGGATGCAGTGCTGTGCTTTTCCAAGTTATCTCCCCCTGCAGGTTGGAAATCCTCTGTCATTTGAATTTAGATGAGATGAAGAAATTTGCCTGGGAGCCCCAGAGTGAATGTTAGGTAGGGTTGCTGGCTCCGGATTGGGAAACAGCTGGAGATTCCAGAGGTGCAGCCTGAGGAGGGTGGGGTTTGAGGAAGGGAGGGACTTCAAAGGGGTATAATGCAGCAGAGTCCACCTTCCACAGTGGCCTTTTTCTCCAGGTGAACTGGTCTCCACCACCTGGAGATCAGTCATAATCCCAAGAGATCTCCAGACACTACCTCGAGTTTGGCAACCCCTAATGTTAGACCCAACCCAAGAAAAATAGCATATAAAAGAAATTTGTTTCTGTGAATGTTGGGAAGAATACATGCTTCAAGCCTGATCACTACTGATGATTTCAGAGCTTTTTAGGAAACAAAATGCCTTAAGCAAATATATTGAAATTCAACAAGGGCAGAGTTGCCTGGCAGGGGGGTTGCGGGGGACTCAACAGGAGCAAAGAGAGGCCTAGGCTTGTGTTGCCTGCAACGCAGCAACATTACTTCCAGAGACATTACTTCCAGAAATGATGTCACCACAATGTTGGCAACACAGGGATGCTCTGGTATTTGGGCAAAAACTCTATGGTATGTGATGACATCACTCCCAGTGCACGCCTGAAGTGACATCACAGCTTCACCAGAGATGAAGGCCTAGTCTTGCTTTCTGCTGGTAAGCCCACCGCCAGCCGCTGATCTGCACTGCAGAGGGGCCCCAGAGCAGGGGATTCCCTGCCCCCCAGTGGGGGCTGTCAACCCTAAACAAATGTTGTCCTCCACTTCTCTTGGCTATTTTTACCACCTCATTTAACAGAATGTTTGGTTACCTGTTCTCTTGCTGGGGATAATACATTGTCAGATTCCTTGGTCACCCTACTGAGCAGTTCCCTTGGCTGGGCAGCCTCCAACCATGTTGGTAGGTTTGGGGGTATCCTCCTCCAGACATATATGGACTAAAGACTTGTCACTTTTTCAAAAGTCACCATTGAGGCTAGTTCCTGACTGTTAAAGCAATTTTGTTGATCCAAAGTATTTGTAACTGATAACACTCAGGTCTGGTACAATCAAATATATGAAGGAGAAAAACACTTTATTGGATAGCTTTTCTTCATATATTTAAATGCTCGTCCCTATCCAAATCTGCTGCCTGCAGAAAACTAGAAAGAAGGGCTCTAGTTCAGCCTAGGGCTGCACTAGAAGGGCTCTAGTGCAAGATTTTTTTATTCAGGGAGAATTAAAGGATGCAACACCTTCTCCCCATACTAGCATCCTAAACTGGCAGAGACCTAGGAAGCCTGTAGAACAGCTCTACTTTGGGGGGATCAGATGCTATGTTCTATCAGCAGGGTATTTTAGCTGTAATGGTCTATACAACTGGATAGGCACAACCATGAGAACAGGGATGCTCAGTTTTGACGGCTTCCCTCTTTCAGTATGAAGCCTGCCTCAAGGGAGAAGGCACCTGACTTTTACCAGGCTTATTCCTATAATTCAATTTGGATGCTACGTAGGAAATTGCCATGTAAAACTGCCAAGGACGATACTTTTTCTCCGTATCTTCCTAGGAGCAGTCTAGTTATTTCCTGGCAAGATACTTGCTGTAATGCCCACCAGGAAAGCCTTCCTTATTTTAAATGAATTGCAATTGCAATTGCAATTAATTTAAATGAATTGCAAACAAGTTGTGTATGGAATTCCTGTCATGACCATCTATTTGATAGTGCCTATGATACCTAATACGTGAATGGCACAATATGCTCCTACCATATTACAAAATACTACTATTACTACTGCTGCTGCTGCTGCTACTGCTATTTAGGGTTGCCAGCAACTGGGGGAAGAGTCTGGAAAACAGGGACAACGTCATTGGCCTCAAATTAACACTGCACCATCACTTCTGGCACAAAACAGGCAGTGATGTCACTGTGTTGGGGCAATGCTCTAGAATTCTCCTGAAACTCTATGAGTATACCATAGTCCGTTCATACCATGGATTTTGTATGGTTATTTTTAAGTACTGAGATAATGCAACTCTTTTCACAATATCATGCTTCTTTATTGAACTCTGGAACCAGCCTGAACTCACTGGCTCAACAGAAGCCAATTTAGACTTGTAGAAACCACACCCACCTTTAATAACAACCAATACAAAGCAACAAATATGATTGGTCATTACTGGTAACACAACCCATAGCCTTGAAGACCTTCAGAGCATTCACTCAGACGCAAGCTCCAGCAGTACATAACAGTTATATCATAGCATTTGGGGTGAATCCTAGAATGTTGGTCCAACACAGTAACATCAGTTCCTGTTTATGTTCCCGAAGTGGTTGTGGCATTGGCAGAGCCCCATTTCCCCCCCCCATTTTTCTTCTGCTGCTCCACACAGCAGCAGCAGGGGCCCAGGAGGCTGAGCAGAAGCTCTTCTGCTAAAGTGGGAGGCCTAGCACCCCTACAATTATTGTAAGCACTAAACTCTCCCTTGCTTTACCACTTGCATTTTTCACGTAACTCAGGTTGGAGATACACAATCAGCAAAGAGATACAAAGGGTTAGAATCCTCTTTTCCCATAATAGGTGAAACTCTCCCTTGCTTTACCACTCACACTTTTCACGTAACTGAGGTTGGAGATACAAGAGATACAAATGGTTAGAATCCTCTTTTCCCATAATAGGTGCCTTTGACACACTATTGCCTCAGTTCACAGGATTTGTGGATTTTGTAGGGTTTCAAAAACCTGCCATTACTGTTTGACCAGAAATGACAGTGGGACATGCCTCTATCATGTCAACTTTAGTTCCTTGAAGGATGATCCTTTGTCTGCAGCGGACTTAAAAAAAAATATGGTAAACAGAAGTTAAGTGCTCCAAGGACATCAACAGTTATTTATTTTTAATGCTTTAGTGACAGTAGTATCATTTTACATTTGGTATCCCTCCTTAAAGCCTTTACAGGACCTTCAGGGTGGCTGAGGGTGTTTATCTCTGGGCTGTACAATGAAAAAGAATGAGATAGCATGTTAAGCAAAAGAACTAAGATGAAAGCAAAAAGTAATCAAAGTGTATATACTGGGAAACCAAATGTAAAAAAGAATTCAGTTGCAAGTCAGCAGGCATCAGGATTTCAGGATCAACAGCCTCACATACATTTAGAAAATCAATTGTGATAGAAAGGAAAGAAGGAGCATTTGACTTCCCTAGCCTATAACAATGACCTTGAATAGAAATTATCTTTCACCTGACAACAGCCCTGTGTTTCAAAGGAGATTGGTCCAGGCCCAGGTAAACAAACTATGCTGTGATGCCACAACCCGTAGCTTAAGCTGACCTGAATGAAACAAAACTCTTTTTACTTCGAGGGCATTTTCCATATTAAAAAAATCCCATTGGTCTGATGGTATTTTGGCTTGCCAAATTGAACTGTTTTCCAGAAATGTAGAGAATATTAATCTCACTTCTTTTTCTGAGCCCAGATCCTAAATTCAGAGAGTTCACTGAGCTTGCAATAGGATTGCCACATGCCCACTGGGAGTGGGAAATTTCCTGTACCCAATGGGCCTTGCCCACTGGCACTCCAGTGGCTGGCAACAGAAACAGTTTATTTAATTGCCATTGATAATGATATGACATCACTTCTGGGAATACCAGGAAGTATAACCACATTTCTTTAGGGATCAACAGAAAATCTATGGTAAACTCATAGAAAGATGGTGTGACTCCAGAAGAGTTTTCCTAGAAGTGAGTTCATTCCTCTCTAGGAACTGCTGGAAACTTTATGGTAAACCCCTACAGCTTTTGGCAATTCCTAGAGAGGACTGACATCACTTCCAGGGATAACACAGAAGTAATGTCAGTCTTCTTTAGGAATCACCAAAATTCCATGGCTTTATAGTACAGTTTTCGATCATTCCTGGTTTTCCCAGAGGTGACATCACACTATCACTGATAGTCATCCCATGTCCTCCCCCCGCCCCTGGACTCCCACTGATTGCCAGGCAACCCTTGGTCCCAGTGATATCAGACCTGAAAGCCTCCCTGCTGTAAGCCGCCCACTCTCCCTTGTGAACCTATCCAAACCCATCATCCATGTGCCCTGATCCCTTATCCTTCCCTTTACCCAACTTTATTTCATTATAACAGTAGCAGCAACTGGAAGTCCTCTCTTGAGACCACCATTCTCCCCAGTGTCTGAAACAGTGAAATGGAAGTAGCTCCAACACAGAGCACACTGGGACATCTCATTTCCCAGGTACCAGAGTACTTAGAGACATCAGATGCTCTAAAACTATGTCTTGGTGCTTCTTGCATGAAAGATATTGTTGACATGCTCAGCAGCAGCAGCAGCAATGGGGCAGCGATGGGGCTTGTCGTTTTCAGGGTGCCTGAGGTCCTATGTTGCCACAGAAAAACTATGTGGCCCAGGGATCCTTAATTATTTGTGCATGCCCAAAAACTTTGATATACTTTTAAAGCCAGAGAAGAATTTCTCAGATATATGGCATTCAATTTGCAATATAGTACAGAGTATGAGCTGCAGACATCTGAGCCAGCTAAATATGAACTTATGCAACATTATTTACTAAGGATGCTTCTAAAATTCTCTTCAACTGAATTTTTACTCAGACTTTAGAGGTCTGAATTTCCTGGTCTTGTTTTGAAGCAGAATCAATAGATTAGAAATTCTCTGTGAATCTGGTTTTGTTTTTGTGGGTTTTGTTTGTTTTTTCATTTCGAAATAATGCAATGAGCATTATGTATGTGTCAATTGCCACAGCTCTTCAGTTGTGTTGACAAAACAGTGCACAAAAAACCCTTGTGATAATTGATATGATTATACATATAGCTACACTATCATTATTCTTGTGTGGTTTTTCACTATCACATAAAAAAACAGTTAAAAATGCTGATGCAATCGTATATAAATCTCAGCAAGGGTGCCTATTTCTAGTGCTTTATCAATGCACTCATGCGCTTCAGAGGTGAAAATAGATGCAAATGAATGGAACAGCTGAAAGCTTTGCCAAACTGTGCATGTTCTAATTTTGCAATTAATTTTAGAGACTTTCCTAGTTAAGCTGCAAGGAAAGACAAGTGAAGTGAGCACAGAGAAAAATTCCAGAACAGTAAAGGAATGGGACTGGGGGAATCCAATTTCCTTACTATTTATATGACTTTTCTTGATCTGTTCTTTTCATGTATACAATTCCAGTAATCTTTACAGAAATCATTTACAGTAGGTCAGCAATATTATGCATATTATAGGGCAAACTACACAATATTTTTTCCCAGGTATGTCCCCGGGTTGAGTCAGCAGATGTGTTCAGATTGGGACCACAGCACACGCTCCCCCCATGCCATTTTCCTGATCTGAAATGGCCTCAGGGAGAGAGTTATTCACCCCACTATGCAAACCCCATCACTACATATGGTACCCCCAGTGGGGCCATTTCAGGTTGGGATAACGGGATAGGTATATGGGCTATCTGGATTCACCAGTTAATTTTATACATAGGACCAGATGGACATGAACCAAAAACAATCTTTGAGGATGATCAAGGGTATATAAAACTGTCACAGACTGAAAAGATCAACCCATGGTCTAAACACATTGATGTTAAGTACCAACTTTTGAAAGATATTCAGAATCAAGGACTGGAAGAAATTACTGCTGATGCTCTTACAAAACCATTGCCTGGAGACCACCACTGGAGCCTTCTAGCAAAATTAAACATGGTGGAATTGTACACATGCTGTCAAGAAGGGGTGCTGGAGAAGCGACAGCCTGCTAAGAGTCTAGTTACGATGAATACAGTTTAGTCTACTTGTACCCTAGGGGGAGTTGTGGTGCATACTTTAATGTTTAGGGTTTATTGAATATTATCTCGTGCAGTTCAGCCTACTTATTGTTGTTTTCTTGTTCTAGTGCTTGTTCTTTCTCTCTCTACTGTGTTAGTTACTGTGCTCTACTGCGTTAATGCTTGTGCTCTAAAGGCCTTTCTGTTGCATCAATGGCCTGCAGTCATTGTCTTTTTGCAAAATCCTGGTGCAGTAAATTCATTGGAAGCAAACTCCAAAGTGTGGATTGGATTATTTCCTGAACTCTGCCGATACTCCTTGTTTGCCATGATTGTGATCTGAATCAGACACACACCTGTGAGGCCATCTGTCACCAGAGGTCATTTCGGGGGGGAACGCGGGGGTACATGACGAAGCCCCGCCCCCTGCTTCCGGCCGCCCCGCTTCCGGCCCTCATTCAGCCAGGCGGAGGCAGGAGAAGAGGGAGGGTAAGTTGTTTCCTCCATTCCTCTCCCGACCCCTGCCTGCCTGGGGCCAGGGAGGGCCTTTACGGGGCTTCCTTGCACTCCCGCCAGCCTTGCAGGTCCACCACCGGGCCCCTCATGGGGCTCGGCGGTGGAGCTGCAAGGCCGGCGGTGGCAGCCGGGACCGTTGGGGGCGGGGTGTGTGGCCTTATGACACACTTCTGGTGATGTCAGGGGGTGTGGCTTATGACACATTTCCGGTGATGTCAGGGGGTGTGGCATATGCTAATGAGTTATGCTAATGAGTCCCCCTAGCTCTTTTTCTACGAAACGACCCCTGTTGTAAACTGACCTTTACGTACACTGTACCTATCTAAATACACTGATCCATGCTACCATAACACCCAGAATAGACTACTGTAACACACACTTGGAAGATTCAGCTGGGACAAAATGAAGAAAAAGAGATTGGATTTATATCCCACCCTTCACTCAAAGTCTCAGAGCGGCTTGGAAACTCCTTTCCCTCCTCCTCCCCACAACAAACACCCTGTGTGGTATTTGGGGCTGAGAGAGCTCTTTCAAGAAAGAGAGCTCTTTCAAAATGTGGCAGCAAGGCTCCTGTCTAGGGTCAGTAGCTTATAATTTATATCTCCAGTGCTGCATTAACTATGTTGTTTACAAACCTACATCGGGGCCCAATTAAAAATGCTAGTTGTTACCTTTAAAGCCCTTCATGACCTTTTTGACACTTGAAGGAGAGGTGGAGACTTATCCAAACAGCATCTAATAATGGAAAATACAAGTATTTTTTATTTTTCATGGTTTAAAAGTAATTTATTTGTTATAAAATATGAAAGACATCTATTTAGTGAACGCTTTAAAGTGTGGCCACTTCCTCCACACAGTCTCAGTGTGCAGGTGATCATGTGGAGGCAGGCAGTAGGGCCAGTGCACTCCGGCCTGTTCTTCCTCTCATTGTGATCCATCAGCACATGCGGGGGGTGTCTGTACCAGGCTACAATCACCTACCAATCTGACCTGGAAGACAGTTCTTTCCTGTCTCCCTTCATATGGTTGTGAAGACATGAGGGTGCAAGGCAAGTGGTTACTGTGAGGCATCGCATATCTTCAACTTTCATCTTCCCATCCAATATTTCATTTCTAGACATGACGGTATCAGTTGGAAATTACATACAGGACAGTTCATAGTGATGGAATTTCAAATGCAATTTTAATTGTGGTTTTATCATATTTTAATTTGAATAGTAAGTGGTTTTGTTTTCAGGGTAAGAATGGAATACGTTAAATTAAATTAAATCACATCTACTCCCCTTGTATTCCAGAATGCATTTTTATTTTATCTGAGGAGCATCTACATTTCTAGCCAGTGTCTATATATTGGATAGCGATTGTATAAAATAACCAGAGCTTGGTATGCTTGTCAAGCCTGAGACGGATGGCCCAGGCTAGCCTGATCTCATCAGGTCTTGAAAGCTAAGCAGGGTTGGTTCTGCTTAATACTTGGATGGAAGACCACCAAGGAAGTGTTTGGCTATATAGAGGCAGCCAGTGGCAAACCACCTCTGAATATTTCTTGCCTTGAAAACCCTATGGGGTCGCCATAAGGCAGCTGCGATTTGATGAGATTTCCCACTATTACCACGCCAGTCAAAGTTACGTAACGGGGGCTGCGGTCACACGGAACAGAAGCCACACAAGTGAGACGGAAAACAGGCGTGGTTTCCGGGCTCGATCTCACCAGCACATCTGGGAAGCGTAGCACTCCCGTGGCTCAACCAAGGCTTCCAGCCGAAACTGCGTGGCAAAAAACTAGTACCTCGGAGGTACTAGTTTCCAGAAACTGCGGGGCAAGGGCGGGCGTCTGATCGCGTTTCCGGTGGCATCTGGCGCCCGCCCATGTCCCCTTGCAAATAAGGTGTGTTTTTTTTGTCCAAGTCTCTGTAGATGCGCACACGCACCCAACGGAGCATACGCATTTGTCATGTACACACAAAAACAAAACAGTTTGCCGCGGCGCGCGCTTCTTCGTTGTGCGTCGGCTTGTCCTGTGATCGGCACCTCTCCTTTGCCATGGAACCTCCACGGTACCTCCACAGGACCTCCACGGGAGGTCTGATCACTTAACTGCGCAGTAGTTTGCCCCAGGGCAAACAGCCACGCTTCTCCCCCGCAGTTTCCTGCCCGTGTGACCGGGGCCTAGATAAACCAGTTATTTATTTAGTATATTTTAATCCCTTCCCTCTTCCAAGGAAGCTCAGGGCCATGTACATCATTTTTCCTTTTCCATTATCTCCTCTCAGCAACCTTGTGAGGTAGATGAGGCTGTGAGAGACCGATTGCTGGGTGACCTTGGGGCAAGCTTCATGCCTAGGGTTGCCAGCCTGTGGGTGAGGCCTGACAATCTCTTGCTTTAGGGTTGCCAAATCGACTTACCTCGCCGGCGGGGGACTCTGGGATGGCTCCCGGAGCGCGAGCATGCATGCGGAGCACGTGCACACCGCATGCACGTCACAGGCAAGTGACGTCATGATGCCGGGCACGCTGGGGGCGGGCCACAGCCATTTGAGGGGAAAACATAGAGTTTTCCCCTCAAATGGTTGTGGCCCCGCCCCCAGAGTGCCCGGCGTCATGACATCACTTGCCTGTGACGTGCACGCGGGGGTGGGGCTTTCCCCGGGAGCAGTGTTCCCTCTAAGCCGAGTTAGTGTGAGCTAGCTCACACTTTTTTAGCCTCCGGCTCACACATTTTTGTCTTAGCTCAGGAAGGAAGGCTCCAGAGCAAGCTAATTGATGCAATAGGCAAATCGCCTGCTCACAACTTTAATTCCAGTAGCTCACAAAGTAGAATCTTTGCTCACAAGACTCCACAGCTTAGAGGGAACATTGCCCGGGACCCGATTCCGCGGGGGCGGAAATCGGGCCTCCAAAGCGGGGGGAAATCCGCCCCCCGGGGGGAATTGGCAGCCCTATCTTGCTTGTACACCTGATCTCCAGATGACATAGATCAGTTCCCCCAGAGAAAATGGCTGTTTTGGAGAGTGGACTCTATGGCATTGTGCCATGCTGAGGTCCCTCCCCTCCCCAAACCCTGACCTCTCCAGGCTCCTCCCCCCAAATCTCCAGATATTTCCCAACCCAGAGGTGGCAACCATATTCATGGCAGAATGGGAGCTGAACCTGGTCCAACACCCTACCCACCATACAGTGTTGGTTAAAGGCACAAATCAAATATTAAGGTGTTGATTCCCTTACGAAAAAGAGGGTGCCATGCTGATAATATTGCTATAGTTATTTATGGGATATAATATTCAACAGTATCATTCTTCAAATATCCTGCTTTTATACCATTTAACCATGACAATCTGCAGATCTTTGGACACCTGAATATTATCCCTCTACTGAAATCTCATGTGTTCACACAAACATACACAGAGATGTAGAATAGGAACCTGTGCTATTTTAATTATGCTTTCAGGCATATATACATGCACAAATGTTACAGTGGTGCAGCAATGTGTGAACATACATTACTTTTGCACTATTGCATTTGTTACTGATAAAGAAACATGCTCCTTCTAGGGAGGGGAGAAAGGACTGTGAAATATAATTTAAGTACAAATCAAGTGCTTTCTGTTCAATCTGGGGTTGTTTTTTTTCTTTTGTATCTCATTCGCTAAATTATGGCAGCTACTTTTCTTTTGTTTGTTTTCTGTTGCTGTTTCAGGAAATGGTAAATACGTTGTACCGTACCATTTTATGCTTTATAAAAGGGTGACCTACACTTTCCATTTC
The DNA here is from genome assembly GCF_001447785.1 of Gekko japonicus. Classification (NCBI taxonomy): domain Eukaryota; kingdom Metazoa; phylum Chordata; class Lepidosauria; order Squamata; family Gekkonidae; genus Gekko; species Gekko japonicus. Next base: position 1,346,442 of record NW_015167064.1, read on the forward strand.
AAATGCGGTTTCTTTAATGAAAATATTGTAATGTCAGTCCATGCAAAGCAAGTGCATATTAATATGCGTTTACATCTGTCTCATATTAATATTCATGCCTGAATCCACATCTCTACACAAAGCCAATTTTCTGACCATCTGTGTGATGGCTGGTGGATGCAATGAATAAATTTTATTTGTGAGGGGAGTGATAAATCATGTATCTTCAGGTTTTTTTTTCACCCACAATCTTTGCTCTTAGGTGCTAAAATGTTTTCATCGTGGTTTGGAATTTTTAAGCAAACCCCGGTGATTAACCCCTTCGCACCTTCCTGAAGCTCTGCCAGCTTTACAAAGCACTTGAAAAGCTTAATGAAAAGCATAATTGTCTGCCTATGTAAGAAGGGTGGCCATTTTTTTTTCTCATCACACTTCCCTCTAGAACTTCATCCTCTTTCAGGATTTCATTTGACTTGGTAATTTAGATCCTCATTTTGTCACTTTGCCACTGAGGGCTACATTACTCTCTGAACACTGCCACTGGTTTTATAATTATGGATAATTTATAGAACAGATCTTAGTGGACATCATCCTTTGCCTTCCTTCTGCTGTATATCTCATAACAGTCCCCTGAGCTGGGTTGTTGTTGTTATTATTATTCCTGGTTTGCTCAAGAGAAAGTCGCCAAGGATAAATTTCAGTAAGGATTTACTGTGCCTTAGCCCCAGAATCTGTTTTCAGTGCCAGAATTCAGCTCTGGAATTTGTAAAGTTACTCAGTGTTGCATAAAGGTACACTCCATCCAGGACACATTTTTCTGTTATTCTTTTGCTATAGCTGAGTTCTGGCAGGTTTAGGATTGTCGGTCTTCCAGGTGACGCATGGAGATCTCCTGGAATTACAAATTATCTCAAGACTACAGAGATCAGTTCCCCTGGATAAAATGGCTGCTTTGGAAGGCAAGACTGTATGACCTTACACCCCACTGAGGTCCTTCCCCTCCCCAAACCGCACCCTCCCCAGGCTCCACCCCCAATTCCCCAGGAATTTCCCAACCCAGATTTGGCAACCCTACACAGCTTATAGAATGCATTCTAGGTAGGCTTCCCAAGTCCCCCCGGGGAAACCCCTGCCCCCGAGGCCCGTTCCCCGGCAGCGCCGGATCAGGCCCCGGGGGAACTCCTCCCCGACATGCGCGTCACCTGGAAGTGATGCGACCACGCCGGGCATGCTGGGGGCGGGGCCACGGTCATACAAGGGAAAACTCTATGGGTTTCCCTTGTATGGCCGTGGCCCCGCCCCCAGCGTGCCTGGCGTCGTCACGTCACTTCCGGGTGACGTGCATGCGGCGCTCGTGTGTTTCGCGCGTGCACCAGACGCCAGCAGGGAGCCCCTTGCTCCCGGCGAAGATCGATTTGACAACCCTAATTCTAGGACACCAAACCAGCCCAGGAGATCTTAGCCTCCATGAAAGAGGAGTGACTCGCAAGCTTGTTTGAGTTCCTCCTGTCTGTCCCATTTTGAGCAGTTTAGCTTTTTAAAAAAGAAAATCCAGATAGTGGCTTGTCCAAAGTTCCCTGTGATTTTCCTAGTCAGTCCGCAAAACCAAACTGACCCTTGGTGTGATTCAGTGGGAATCTTTCTTTATAGTAATCATACTTTACTTGAGCGTGAAAGCAAGTAAAGTATGCACATCTGTCTGCCTTCTATACATGAACTGTTTTGCTAGTTAGGGTAGAAGATGTACTGAGAAAAGGACAGGGAAGTTGTAGGCTGAAATGCCTCCCTCTACCACCTTTATTCATTATTCCCTCAGAACTAAAGACAAAAAATCTATTAGGAGAGTGATTAAGGATCTAGTGTCTGCATAACATCACTGACATATCCTTTATCTCATACGTATTCGCATGTTGCCAGCTCCCAGCAGTAATGATGATAATCATGAGCATGATTTCAGACCCCAGCATTGGCACAACTAAATGGCCTGACCCCCCTCTCATTTGCTGGCGTCAAAAAGCCAATTCCATAGCAGTAGGGAACCATTTTATCAGCACCAGTGACAATGGAAGAGCGATGGGAAAGTACGGTCACAAATTGCCCCAGTATGAGTCTATTATGATGTATTTTCCTTTGCTTCAAAGCAGCAGCACATGTCTGCTATTGTAGTCCAGGAGGCAACGTTGGTAGGTTTGTTCCATGTTTTGGTGCATAGTATCAGTTTCAGCCCTTCAAGGTCAGGAAACAAAAGAAGTGTTGTGGAGGCAGTGGGGGGGGGAGAAACCTTTCCTAAATAAGTTTGTCCCCAGTCACCATGGTGCTGGTGGAAAGCACCGTCAAGTCGTAGTTGACTTCTGGTGACGCCTGTAGGGTTTTCAAGGCAAGAGATGAACCAGGTGGCTTGCCACTGCCTGCCTCTGTGTAGTGACTTTGGTCCTCCTTGGTGGTCTTTCATCCAAAAACTGGGCCAACCCTGCTTAGTTTCCTATATCTGATGAGATCGGGCTAGCCGGGGTCATCCAGGTCAGGGCCCAATCACCATAAGCCAGCTAAAATGCAAAGATCCTATGATGTTGCCTGGAAGTGTTCAGATATTGGTTGATTTTCTAGAAAAGAGATTCCACTTCCATTGGGCCCTTCTGGCACTCTGACATTTTATGCAGATGATCCTGATGAAAAAGCATTCTTCATTGTTCTGAGGAATGTAGGGAGAGTGGATCAGTGGGGAAAGTATCTGCTTTGTGTGTAGGAAGTCTTAGGTTTAATCTCTGGCATCTCCAGTTAAAAGAATCAGATGATAAGTGATGTGAAAATCAGGAATAGAAAGGCACTGCTAGTCAGAGGAGACCACACTGACCTTGATTGGCCAGTGGTCTGACTCACTATATGGCATTTTCATGTATATGCATTCTTCATGTGCATGTATACGTATAAAATATTTACCTTCTATTCTGTTGTTTCAATACAACAGTCTGTTGCAGGCACAGAGACTCTAATATGTACACAAATCTCCACAATCCATAAATGTCTTCCCATTCTTTTAAGTGTATGTCCACAGGTATTGTTCAACTTCCATCTGTGGATCAATAAATTACTGTTATACAGTCATCCCTGGATTAAGCATCAAATAAAATAAACAAGTGCTCAGGGCACCAAGGGAAGGGGGGACACCACAGAGGTTCCCCCCCCTAACTATCATGCCCTTATCACTTTCAATGCCACACTCGACTTTGACCTTATCTGCTGTGTTCGACTTTAATCTGCATTGTTAAAAACTGTTTTCTTTGGCATGGTGAGTGACTAAATTTTAAAAGTTTGGTTTGAAAGTGTTGTCAGTTAAGCAATGGAAGAGCTGAGGAGCAGCATTGTTGGGCTGTGTTTAGGGCATCAGTTAGCCTTGATCTGGCCCTGTAGACACTAAACGTTTCGTTAGTCAGAATCAATGAGGAACAAAGGTTGCCACATAACCAAATACTCCAGTTTACAAACTTTTTATCCAACAGTGAGGCAGCAGCATAAAGTGGGTGCCAGACATGCCCAGGACTCTGAGCCTATTCCACTTCTGCTTACTTGGCACTGCGGCCCTCTTGCCACTACCAAGTCAAGCAAGTGACTCATATGGGCACTGTTTGGACAGGCCGGGCAGGCAAGTCATGCCACATGGGTGCTGCCCAATAGAGCTGAGCAAGACATCTGGGTCCTCCTGGGTATGCCAGTTAACTGAACTCTCCAGTTAACCAATTGCCAGTTAATAAAGTCTTTATTGTATACTATATATATGCTATACTTATAAATGATGTGCATTGTCTCCACAAATATCCACATAAATTGTCTGCAGGAAACCATGCAATATGCATATGCAATTCAAACAATAGTATAAAAACAACAACGGAAAAGCATAGAACAGTGAAACCACTGACACAAATATAAATAGATATATAAAGAAATTAAACAGAACATATTCACTCATCCCTAGAAATGGGGGGAAATGATGCTGGGGTGCTGCATTTGGCAGCATTCTCAGGTCATGGGTAATGTGCTTGTCCATCTTCATGCTTTGAAAATATTCAAATGTACTTTCTTTGCATGCAAAGATATGGAAATTAAATCTGCAGATTTAAGGCACAATTTCAAATAATTTCCCTGATTATCGTTAAAGGCAAATTTGAACATGAAAGAATTAATGCAGACTATGGAGTTCCCTCCGTAAACTTGCCTTAAAAATATTAAAGATACGATGTAAAAACGATTCAACGAATCTATGAAGTGGAAGATGGTGGGGTGTTGCTTCTGCATAGTCCAAAGGCATGTCACTAGCATGTAGCCAGCTTCTGCCATTGACAGTACAACCATATGTTAGTTTTGACATTTTTTGTTCACTGAAGTGAAGTTCAAAAAGGAATTTGAAATGAGCTTCGTACATCATCTGCATAATTAGCAAGAAATCATTTGTGGCTCCAATCAATGCATGCAATTTTAATAAATTGCTCTAATAACAACTCTACAGAAATTAGACAAAGCCGTCATTGGGTCAATCAATGCTGCTCAAGAAAATAGCATTGTAATGAAACTTCAGATGACAGTGTAATTCTACCTCATTCCCCTTTTTTTAATTTAGGCAAATAGTATTTTACTGAAATCTTTCACAAATGGAGGATAGAGTGGTTTGCAAGACTGTTAAAGAACATAATGCCTTTCATCAGTAGATTGCTATCCAAGCTGTGTCGTAATTGAGGAATGTTACAATATAAGGGGCTAATGAGCGAAGCATACGTTCCTATCACCAAGAAGAGCTCAGCTGGCCATGGAGATTTCATTTTTTCAAGCACTTATCAGTATTGCTAGGGGTCTTTCATAAAGTAAAATTTTAATTGGCCCTCTAGCCAAAGACCTCAGGGCCACACACAGTCTCCCCCATCAAGGCCACATTGAGACATGTGGAGGCCCTACACTTTGGTCAAGTTTAAGAGGCTACATAACATGACCAAAAATGGTAATTTGCAGTGACCTAAGCCGAGTTACCTAAGAAGAGTTACACTGATTGATTTCAATGACCTTAGGAGGCTATAACTGTTAGCAACTTTTTGTATTTTGAGGCCCCTCATAATCTGAGGGCATAAACTGCAGATTTCTTATCTGGCACATAACTTCAGCTCTGCTAGGGTTGCCAAGTCGTACCTTAATCTGCAGCGGGGGAGTCCCGGCTTGCTCCGGGAGAGCACGTGCGCGGCGCAAGCACGTCACCCGGAAGTGACGCAGTCGCGTCGGGCGCGCCAGGGGTGGGGCCGCAGTCATCCAAGGGGAAAACATAGAATTTTCCTTCGGATGACTGTGGCCTCATTCTCGGCGCACCCAGCGTGGCTGTGTCACTTCCGGGTGATGTGCTGACGCCGGGCACGTCCCGTGCTTTGGGGGTGGGGTTCCCCCCGGGGCCCGATCCGCTGGCAGCAGGGAATGGGCCTCTGGGGCGGGGGTTTCCCCGCCCCCCAAGGGGACTTGGCAAGCCTAAGCTCTGCCTCCCCCCCCTTTACAACAACTCTGTGAAGTAGGTTAGATTGAAAAATAATAAGTATATAACACCTAGAAGCATTTTTTGATGAGCTGGATTTTGAACCAACAGTCTCTGGTCCAAGTCATCTACTACATCACATTATCCACCAGTATATGTTAAGGATGCTGTATATTTTACCACAAAAGTGTTCTGCAGTCAGACTTACAGCACTCAAGGGTGTGGATCAGCTGTGAACCGAGCACCCAGCCTGTTCAGTTCATGCCAAACAACCATGAATTCCCCTGTACACATTTGCATCAGGTTTTTGCAAAACTGTGCATGTGCAATGCCAATACAAAACTGACTGGCAACCATAAAGATCACTAGCGACTATTTAGATTTACAGCAAAGGGTAGGAGTTTATTAAAACACACTTATTTATGACTTATTTATATTATTTGTGACTCATTTAATTGTCTGTTTAAAGAACTGGCCAGAGCACTCATGCAGCAAAAATGGGGGTGGGGAGTGGAACTCAACTGGCTTGTGTGAGAACAAAAGCTGATTGTGTAGTACTGCATGGTTAGGAAGAAACACAATGAAGCAACATGCTCAACATCCATGAATGGGTTGCTGAAGAGCCGAACCAATCATGGAAGAATTAGCTCCCTATTTGCAACTGGGAAACAGGACATGAGCTGGACTGGTGGGTGTTTGAGTATCCCTACTATCCACTCCTTCATATGAAGAAGAAGAAGAGGAGGAGGAGATTGGATTTATACCCTGCCCTTCACTCGGAGTCTCAGAGCAGCTTACAAACTCCTTTCCCTTCCCCTTCCCACAACAGACACCCTGTGAGCAGTGTTCCCTCTAAGCTGAGTTAGTGTGAGCTAGCTCACAGTTTTTTAGCCTCTGGCTCACACATTTTTGCCTTAGCTCAGGAAGGAGGGCTCCAGAGCAAACGAATTTATGCAACAGCCAAATCGCTCGGCTCACAACTTTAATGCCAGTAGCTCACCAAGTAGCATTTTTGCTCACAAGACTCCACAGCTTAGAGGGAACATTGCCTGTGAGGTAGGTGGGGCTGAGAGAGCTCTTGACAGCAACTGCTCTTTTCAAGAGCACCTCTGACAGAACTATGGCTTGCCCAAGGTCAACCAGATGTTGCAAGTGAAGGAGTGGGGAATCAAACCTGGTTCTCCCAGATTAGAGTCTATGCACTTAACTACTACACCAAACTGGCTCTCTCCCATTGGAACTGAACGATGTCACATGTGCAGGTAGACAAAAGGATAGCAAATGGTGATTACTTGCAGCAGTGGAGCTGAGAAGCCAAGAAGCTGAATTTCACATATTGCTATCTCAAGGCTGCTTTAAGCCTGTGCCAGGAGGCAGATTGTCCCAGAAACTCTGAAATTATTTATGTTATTATAGACGACTTTGAAATAGGGTAAGACAAATTCAAGGAGAATAGAACTATCAAGAGCTATTATCCATGTTGGCTAGATGGAACATTTGTGTTCAGAGAGAGTATCCCTCTAGGACAAAGGAGCAGGGAGCCTTTGCATTTTGCTTGTGGGGTTCCGTGTGGAATCTGACTGGCCACTGGTAGAAAGAGAATACTGGACAAAATGGACATTCGATATGATCCAGTGATCCTCTTCTGTGTGTATGAGAGAGTTCAACAGTCCCAAGTCTTACTGGCTTTAGGTGCGAGTTCTTTGCTATGGTTCCTGGATGGCAGCCACAGGTTTTAGATTAAACCCTGTCGTCTCCAAGCAAGGTTAGTATTTTAGATGCTGAACTCAACATAGTAGATCAAACCACTGCTAGAATTTTTATTACTGTCTTGCCCAGCAGCTACGTTATCAGACAAGGAATGATGGTTGACAGAAGCTCCCTTTAAGCACACTGCTACAGAGACAGAAAAACCACCCAGACTCCAGGATGGCAGTAGGTCAGTCTCCTGAGTTCAATAGAGTAGTAGATTTTTCAAGCCTACCTTTAGATCTCAGTCCTTCTCCCTTTTCATAGTTAACTTATTCAGTTAGACTCTTGGCATAGTCTGTACTAAAACAAAGAAGTCGATCTGCCTTTATTGATTTCCAGGGTGGTGTTTTTTTAACCCTCTCTGTCCAGTCATACATGAATCATAATTCACATCATATTTCCATAGATGGCCTGTGCAAAAAGCTTGTTTCTCTTGCCCATGTTGTGGGCAAAAGTAACATTTGCAGCGTTATACCCCCCAAAACACTATCAGCTCTCAGCAAATGCACAAGACTAGCATACCTCTCAGTGAGATTAATGATATGAGAAATAAAAACAAAACTGATGTCAGAGCAGAAATTAAAGCTGAATCAAAGTCTCCTTCCAAATTCTGTTAGCTCGTCACTAATTGAAGGGAGAAGCATAAAGGAAACTTAAGACGCCTTCATGGTCCTTTTATTCCAGGCAGTTGCTCTGGTGTTCTATCCAGCCTCAGAAAATATGGCCACTTTCCCTGGTAGGAAACAGAGAAGGAAAATCCTAGTGCATGATCTGAATCTATTTAGAAGGTGTTTCAGTGCTATTATGTATTCAAAGTTCAGAGGTCGAGTGATGATTTTTTGGCATTCGTGTTTGTAGATTGAGGAATAAGCAATAAACAAAGATGAGAGGACACATGGAGAACAGTCCTTTGATTCTTTGTCCCAACAGTTCTTTTCAGTGGAATACAGCTAGACAAGCTCTAATTTAAAGGGCAAGATTGGCACAGTTGGAGCAGAATGTGATAACATGACTTTTCAGGTGCGTGTTTTCACCACCGGGGATGAAGGATTCACTCGGCTGGCCCAGGTCTCAAGCTGCTAGACCACAATGACTTCCGCTCTCTAGCTTTACCCCACTCATTCCCTTTCACAAACAGGTTTTACTCTCCACTGCTACCAGCAGGCCACAAATAGAATCGCAGTCTAATAGCCTCCTTAATTCAGCCAATATAGAGGTAGGAAGAAACTTTGGAAACCTCACTTATTAGAGATATTCCCTACTAGGTACACTCTCCCTACTTCTTTCTTATGCCTTGACAAGCATGAAGCTTTTTTTATGGTTGCAAAGACAAAATAACTGCAATTTCAGAAAAAAGAAATTGTTATCATTAAATATATATAAGCAGTCATTGGATACAACAAGTAAAAGTGCGCAGTTGACAACAAATCAAATAGGTACAAACACAACCCTTTCCCCTTAGGTTTAAAACTAATCTCTGTTATGTTAAAGGGATAGCCAGAAATATCTTAGTGGTTCCGAATCTTCTGTTCATTTCCCCATTACGTTCATTCTCCATCAGGCTGGTCACCTCTCTCCAGGCCGCATGTCTGTGTGCATCTCCTTCAGCATCCAGAAGAAGAAGAGGAGAAGGAGGAGGAGGAGATTGGATTTATACCCTGCCCTTCACTTGGAGTCTCAGAGCAGTTTACAAACTCCTTCCCCTTCCCCTCCCCACAACAGACACCCTGTGAGGTAGGTGGGGCAGAGAGAGCTCTGAGAGAACTGTCCTTGGGAGAACAGCTCTGACAGAACTATGGTTTGCCGAAGGTCATCCAACATCTGCAAGTGGAGGAGTGGGAAATCAAACCCAGTTCTCCCAGATTAGAGTCCGCGCACTTAACCACTACACCAAACTTGCTCACAATAAAGTCACTAGCATGTCTTCTTCTCCACCAAAATGGCTGCCTCTCTTTCCAAGAAGGCCTGCTTCCCTCCTCAAAGGGAGAGCTTCTTCTACCCACAAACCCCCACAGCAAATTCACCAGTGAGGTATGGGGAAAAGCTTGAAACATCTAATAACTTGGAGGGTCCCATTGCACATACCCTGTATCTTGGGTTGCCTTCATTAGCATACAAATGGTTTGATTTCCCCCCCCCCCAGCTTTGCAGTTTGGTATTTAGAACGAATTCAGGAGAGGGAGAACTGGCTCTTTCTCTTTTTTAACCAGACTAAATGTAAAGGTAGTTTGAGTTTAACCTCTGAACATTCACAGAGTGTAAGCCCAACATTCACAAAGCAAAGTGGAACATTTTTACACAAACATCTGGGGTGTGGTGTTATTTCACCTCCGGGACTATTTAACTTAGGGTTGCCAGGCCAAGGTTGGAGAGAGGGGACATGAGGGGTGTGATTAAGGTAAAACCACAGAGTTTCTAGTGATTCCTAGAGCTGCTCATTGTCACTTCTGGATTGTACCTGAAAATGACATACTGGCACAGAGGCCAGCAGCATTTTTATTTTTCTCCTCCTGCTGCTTGGGCAACAGCAGTGATTGGCAGCAGGCCTCCCAACATAGCAGGAGGTCTGGTAACCCTCATTTAACTTCTTTTCCTTATGCTGTTTTTCCCTCTAAAAATGCTAACCCAACACTGCTTTTACTCCCATTGCAGAAAAAAAGAACAAGTGCAGATAAATTTTACCCAGCATGGGCACATGCTACTAGGAGGCAGTGATTTTCACTGTGAAGATGGTATAAAGGGCAAGAGTTAAATGGCCTCTCTCTCCCTGCACCAATCTCTCCCAGTTTAAACTGTGATTATAAATCAGCTCAAGATAACTGTAATATATGAATGCAGGTACACGGGTTATCTGGAGTTAGTATTCCCCTTGCTTATCAGAGTTGAATTCAGGCTTAGAATTCTAATGAGTAGGACTTACTCCAGTTAACCCATGTGCCTGAATTCATACATGACAGACAACTGAAGTTAGTTTTTCATCATGTTTTCCCATGCAAAACAGAAGGGAACAAGGTGTGCGCATGAACCCTGTAATAAACATTCATGAATACACCTGAATGCAGCGGCTTTGGCCTTAGGCAAGCCATTCTTGCTCAGTTTCAGCCCCTCCTGTACAATATGGATGTAATCATATGGATCTACCTTAAAGGGCCATCATAAGGATTGCAAGATAAGATAATGTACACACAGCACTAGACACACTGAAAACATGCCATAAATGTGAAGCTTTAAAACCAATTCTGAAAATATAAATTGGAAGAGAAGTTTTGTTCCCGAAGCATAAAATTTTACATATGAGGAGGAAAATGTAATGAAAAAAAATCTGCAAACAAGGTAAAGCATTTTACTCACTCTAGTTAGACATTTCATCAGGATCAGAATATTAGGACTGCCAGTCAACAGGGAATCCAACATCTATCAAAGGTACAACATGTCAAAAGTTCATCAGTTTATACAGCTGTCTTATTGAGTTTGCTGTAAAATATTACTAGAATCTCATTATTACGTTTTATGTATGAAATGGATCAATGGACTGACTTGTCATTGATCCTCTAGTATTTTCACAACACGATTAGACAAAAGGTGTAGATAGCCATGTTGCTCCAAAGCAAAATCCAAAAACCATTTGATATCTCTTATTGAGACCAACCAAAAATATATAACACAATGTAAAATCTTTTGAGTTCTGCACAAGTATTCATTAGATTGGATGCTGAAAAACAGAAAAAAGGAAGGAGGGGGAAAGTATCTTCAGTTTGGTGTAGTGGTTAAGTGCGTGGACTCTAATCTGGGAGAACCGGGTTTGATTCCCCACTCCTCCACTTGCACCTGCTGATGTGACCTTGGGTCAGTCACAAGCTCTGACACAGCTGTTCCTGAAAGAGCAGTTTGTGTCAGAGTTCTCTCAGCCCCACCCACCTCACAGGGTGTCTGTTGTGGGGAGGGGAAGGGAAAGGAGTTTGTAAGCCACTCCAAGTGAAGGGCGGGGTATAAATCCAATCTCCTCCTCCTCCTCTTCAGGGCCATGATATTACGTCCCCTTTGTCTGCATCCTGGGGAAAATGCTCAGTTGACTTTAGAGAGCATAGGGTGTCACGGGTAGCATAGGACTGCCAGGCATGGCATGGCCTGGCAACCAGCAGGAGAATGGAGGTGTCAGGAACATGGGGAGGTGGCCATCAGTGATGGTGTAAAGTCACTTCTGGAAAAACTTGGAAGTGATGTCACACTTCTCTAGGAATTACCAAGAATGCAGTATTAAAACTGTAGAGCAGGAGTATCAAAAATGTGGCCTCGGGCCAGATCAAGCCCTCAGAGGGCTCCAATCCAGCCCATAAACACCTGGCTGTTTCCTGCTTCTTTTTCCAGTTCTGCTGCTGCCGCTGCATCACAGCTTACTTTACCAGACTCTCTAGGCAAGTCTCTCCCATGCAATTGAGAGAGTCTGGTAAAGCACTGGCTGAGGCTCCTCCCCCTCCTCCACCCAGGGGGAGGGAGGGAATGAGCCAGAGCTAGCTTCCTGGCCAGGCTGAATGAGACAAAGGGAAGCCTTTCTTTCCTTCCACTGGCTGAGGTTCCTCCCTGAAGGGAGGGAGAGAACAAGGGAGAGCTTCCTTTGCTGGGCTGCCTCAGTTTCATGGCAGAAATACCAGGCACCTTTAAGACCAACAAAGTTTTTTTCAAGGTATGAGCTTTTGTGTGCCTTGCTACAGTGTGTTTGTGTTTTGTTGGACTCCTTATGCCAGGGCTCTCTTGGGTGCATGGGTTCCCTCCCCCTTTTCACTGTATTCACACCCTCATGATCCAGTATTTCTCAGTAAGAAAGAAATGTGATCTATTTTAGAGGAGGAATAACAACAAGTCAGTGAGGTGGATTAGGCTGAGAATGTGTGTCCAGACCAAGTTCACCCAGCACATTTCCTTTGTAGGAAGTTGTAGTTACTTCTCTGGAGAAGAGTATAGTTTTGTAGACAAACACATAGCCCTCAGTCTGTATCAGGATGCCTTCTCATGTTCTTGACCAGAACATGAAGCAATTTATGTACAAAAGCTTGCAATACCCAGCCATTTCATGTTTTCCCCTGGGTCCTAGGCTCAGAATACTGAGCATGAGATTTCTGTAACGACTGTCAATAAATCAAAAGTAGTTTTGCAGCTTACAGCTACACACCTGAACAGCATACTCAAGATTGCAACAGCACAGACATTGTGATGCAATAATTTAGAGCAAGAGGTATCAGTTATCAGAGACTGTTAAACAAGCAAAACATTGCAAGAGTCCTAGTGCTTTAAGTATGTTTTTTTAAAGTTTAAAAAATCTTTAACTGTGTTTGTCTGTGTCCTTTATAAAGTTTTATTATTATTATTATTATTATTATTATTATTATTATTATTA
>NW_015167064.1:1359103-1410007 GCF_001447785.1 Gekko japonicus
CCCGGGCAGTCACATGCCTCTTCGCGCAGTTCTTTCTTAGAGGGGGGACTTCAGTTAGCTGGCTTCTACAGAGGCCCCTGCTGGCTCGTCGGGCTTGCTGCACGCAGGTGATGGGGATTACATCCTTCCGGCTCCAATCTCTCCAATGACGCCGCACCGCTGCTGACCTCCGACCAATCGTTGTTCCTGGGGGGGCGTCCCTTCACCGCTGCTTCTGCTGCTGTTTCACTGCCATTGTTGTTAGCGGTGCCTCTATTTTCTCTCTGGAGCCACAGTTCTTCCGCTTCTTCTAGGGGGGGTACCCCCCTGACCGACTAAGGCCAGGTACCCATTTATCTACTCGCCATATAGGGCTTTCAAACTGCTGGGTTGGCTGAAGCTGGGACTAAGGTCGGGAGCTCACCCCGACCGCGGTGGGATTCGAACAGCCAGACAGCAGTTCGAGGTAGTTACACTTTGCAGGTGTTAATCACCTGCACCACCGCTCCCTCTCTGCTACCTGGCATTGCATTTTATGACACACATGGCCTGGCCCAACAAGGTCTCATTTATGTCATATCAGGCCCTCATTAACAAATGAGTTTGACAGCCCTGCATAGAGTTTTTGGTGATTTCCAGAGAGAACTGATGTCACCTCAGAGTTTTTTTCTGGAAGTGATGACAGTGCCCTTAGCCCAATGACTAGGGTTGCCAGCTCTGGGTTGGGAAATGCCTGGAGATTTTGGGGGTGGAGCCTATGGAGGAAGGGGTTTGGGGAAGAGAGGGACCTCAGCAGGATAGAATGCCACAGAATCCACCTTCCAAAGCAGCCATTTTCTCCAGGGGAGATTATCTTGGTTGCCTGAAGATCAATTGTAATAGCAGGAGATCTCCAGATGCCACCTGGAAGTTGACAACAGTACTGATGACAGCAGGAACTGAGGCAGAGGCTCCCCTGTCCCAGTGAGAGGTCTGGCACTCCTGTAGTAGCAGGTTGTACCCACAGCATTCTGGGAGGAAAAAGTAAAAGCAAAAAGTATTTTTCAATTGAAAATATAAAAATGAGGAGTTACTCAACCGTTTCTCTAACATTAATTGAAGAATATGACTCCCTGCTGTGATTGTTCACTACTGTGTCTGTGTCATTCTGCAGTTATTTTTCACTGTAATCTTCTGTTACATTTCTTTAGCTATTTAGCTTTAGGTTGGGCATGACCAGAGGTGTGAGCCAAAGGGCGAGAGCCAAAGGCCTCTCAACACAGCTTGTGACCCTGAATAAGCTGGGCCAGTAGATCCAGGGCTAGCCAAGAAGTTGGAACTGCATTGTAGATTGTATTTTTCCCCCTTGTTCCTTTGTCTGAGTTCTACTTCTTTGTTCCTTTGTTTGCCACTTTAAGACCCCCTTGGGTAGAAATGTAGGACAGACATACTTCAGTAAACAAATAAAAATATGATATAAGAGCTCATAAAAGGAGAGATGACCTTTCAGGTAGGTCAGGGCTGTAGCTAGTATGGGACGTCCCTATGGGATGATGCCCCTCCCAAATTCACAGTGCCCCTGGCTCCACCCCCCAGCCCAAGCACATGGCAGTCATCTCTGCACTGGCCATTTGCACAGAGTCAGAAGGGCACCATTGCATTGTTTCACAGCCCTCCTGCTAGCCCAGTGAGAAAAGCAATAGGCAAGGATTACAGCATCTTCTCCCCCACACAACCTCCAGCAGTTATCTTTTGCATTCCAACGCAGGAGCAGGATGATAGAAACCAAGCCGGGTGCAACAGGGAAAGGATATGTACACAGAGGTCACAGAAAACAGAATGGCAGCTTGCTGACACCGAGATTCTGACTGTTTGGGGAGGAAGCCTGGGGTGAGTGGTGTGCTGCCCTCCTGCCCCACCACCTCCAAACTCACCCCGCTCACCCTCGGTTAGTTTAAGCAACATCACTTCCCCCCCCCCCCCGCCTGTTCCTGTGTCTTTGGATTCCCTTTGCTCTCTTCACCTCCTCCCTGCTTGCCTTGCTGCCAGGCCCAACTCAAGATGCATTTACTCACAAGTACACCCCATGGATCTCTGGTACGATTTGCTTGGGTGATTGGACAATGGACGCTGGAATGTCTTTTGTGCCTTGTGATCTTCGGTCCATTGGACTCATGGTGACCCCATGGCACTTTTAATTAATTAATAATTTAATTTAATCTGCGTGCCCCCTCTTTGCTCCCCACAAAAAATGTCCAGCTGCAGGGCTGAGGTAGGTGGGTCTCCAAATCCAGAGATATGTAGTTTGGGGAGGGTACTGAAATACTTGAGAGGGAAGGCGGCATGGTAGAGGCCAATCTCATCAGATCTCAGAAGATAACATAAGAACATAAGAGATGCCAATGTTGGATCAGGCCAAAGGCCCATCCAGTCCAACACTCTGTATCACACAGTGGCCAGAAATACCAGTGCCATCAGGAGGTCCACCAGTGGGGCCAGGACATTAGAAGCCCTCCCACTGTTGACCCCCCCCAAGCACCAAGATGACAGAGCATCACTTGCCCCAGAGTCCCTATCTATACCTTGTGGCTAATAGCCACTGATGGACCTCTGCTCTATATGCTTATCTAATTCCCTTTTGAAGCCGTCCATGCTTGTAGCCACCACCACTTCCTGTGGCAGTGAATTCCAAGTGTTAATCATTCTTTGGGAGAAGAAGTACTTCCTTTTATCCGTTCTAACCCGTCCGCTCAGCAATTTCATGGAGTGCCCACGAGTTCTTGTATTGTGAGAAAGGGAGAAAAGTACCTCTTTCTCTACCTGCTTTATCCCATGCATAATCTTATAAACCTCAATCATGTCACCCCTCAGTCGTCGTTTCTCCAAGCTAAAGAGCCCTAAGCGCCTTAACCGTTCCTCATAGGGAAAGTGTTCCAACCCTTTTATCATTCAAGTTGCCCTTTTCTGCACTTTTTCCAAAGCTATAATATCCTTTTTAAGGTGTGGTGACCAGAATTGCACACAGTATTCCAGATGAGGTCGCACCATTGATTTATATAGCGGCATTATGATATTGGCTGATCTGTTTACAATACCCTTCCTAATAATCCCCAGCATAGCATTGGCCTTCTTTATTGCAGTCACACACTGTCTCGACATTTTCAGTGAGTTATCTACTACAACTCCAAGATCTCTCTCTTGATCAGTCTCTGCCAGTTCAGACCCCATCAACGTGTATTTATAGTTAGGATTTTTGGCTCCAATGTGCATCACCTTGCACTTGGCCACATTGAACCCCATTTGCCATGTTGACGCCCACTCGCCCAACTTTGACAGATCCCTTTGGAGTGCCTCACAATCCTCACTGGTTTTCACCACCCTGAACAACTTCGTATCATCCGCAAATTTAGCCACTTCACTGCTTACTCCCAACTCCAAATCATTAATGAACAAGTTAAAAAGCAGTGGACCAAGTACTGATCCCTGCGGTACCCCACTGCTTACCACCCTCCACTGAGAAAATTGCCCACCTACACTCACTCTCTGTTTTCTATGAACTAGCCAGTTTTTGATCCATAAAAGGACTTGTCCTTCTATCCCATGATTTTTGAGCTTACTTAGGAGCCTTTGATGAGGAACTTTATCAAAAGCTTTCTGGAAGTCAAGGTAAATAATATCTATTGGATCCCCCTTGTCCACATGTTTGTTCACCCCCTCAAAGAACATTAACAGGTTAGTGAGACAAGATCTTCCCTTACAGAACCCATGTTGAGTCTGCCTCAATAGGTTTTGTTCATCTATGTGCCTACTAATTCTTTCCTTAATAATGGTTTCCACCAATTTACCCGGTATCGACGTCAGACTGACTGGCCTGTAATTTCCCGGATCTCCTCTGGAACCCTTTTTAAAGATGGGAGTGACATTAGCTACCTTCCAGTCCTCAGGAATGGAGGCTGATTTTAAGGAGAGATTACATATTTTTGTCAGGAGATCCACAAGTTCACAATTGAGTTCTTTCAGAACTCTTGGATGTATGCCATCTGGGCCTGGTGATTTATCAGTTTTTAAGTTGTTTATCAGTTTTAGGACCTCCTCTCTCGTCACCTCAATCTGACTCAGGTCTTTCAACACCCCTCCCGAACTCAGCGGCTCTGGAGTGGGCAAGCACCTCTCATCTTCCACAGTGAAGACGGAGGCAAAAAATGCATTTAGCTTCTCAGCCATTTCCCTATCATCCTTCAGTACTCCTTTTACCCCTTGGTCATCCAAGGGCCCCACTGCCTCCCTGGCTGGTTTCCTGCTTCTAATGTATTTGAAGAAAGTTTTATTGTTGGTTTTTACGTTTTTTGCTATATGCTCCTCATATTCCCTTTTTGCCTGCCTGACTACAGACTTGCATTTTATTTGCCATAGCCTGTGTTCCGTTTTATCAGCCTCACTGTGACTAGCTTTCCACCGCTTAAAGGAATCCTTTTTACTTTTTACAGCTTCCATTACTTTGTTTGTTAACCATGCAGGCTTTTTCCTATACCTGTTTGTGCCTTTCCTAACCTGTGGAATATATATATTTTTTGAGCTTCTAGAATCGTAGTTTTAAATAGTTTCCAAGCTTCCCCAATGGTTTTGACCCTTTCTACTTTTCCCTTCAGTTTCCTCCCCACATGTCCCCTCATATCAGAAAAATTACCCCTTTTAAAGTTAAAAGTGGTTGTGTGTGTCTTTTTGGCCAATTCCCTATTTGTACAAATGTTGAACTCAACAACATTATGATCGCTGTTCCCAAGCGGTGCAATCTCTTTTACATCTCTCACCAGGTCTTGAGTGTTACTTAGGACCAAATCAAGGATCGCCTGGATGGGAGACCACCAAGGAAAGCTCTGCAGAGGAAGGCAATGACAAGCAACCTCTGCTTCTCACTTGCCTTGAAAATCTCTTCCTGGGGTCACCATAAGTTAGCTGCGACTTAATGGCACATATATATATATGTACGTACTGAAACACTCTGCTGCTGGAGACCCCTAGCTTCCATCACACAGTTCTAGTTCTCAGGATTCCCTTGAAAAAAGGCATGGCTTTTAAATGAGTTTAGAAGCCCCAAAAAGAACTCATATGGCTGAGAATCCCAGTATCTAAGGTTTTGCTATCATGTCTTTATATGTCTCTTGTGGCTTCATGCACATAAAATCATTCTGTTTTCTTTTAATCCATACAGAACAGCAAATATATTATGGAACAAATATAGAACTATAAGCTTATTTGTCAAACATTATAATGACATTTAGTTTTCCTAGTATGAGAGAAAGAATTCTAGACCCCAGTTCCCCAAACATTAATATAGTGCCATTTGTCTTGAAGAAATTCAGATGTTTCTTGCTTAAGCCTATGAGTGACATTTTAATTTTATTTTAAGATATCCACAGTGACCAGTATAACTAGGTAAAGGTAAAGATTTCCCTTGCTCAAAGGCTAGTAGAATCCGACTCTATGGTTGCGGTGCTCATCTCCGTTTCCAAGCTGAAGAGCCAGCGCTGTCCAAAGACATTTCCATGGTCATGTGGCCGGCATGACTAAACGCCAAGGGGCATGGAATCCTGTTACCTTCCCATCAAAGCGGTACCTATTTATCTACTTGCAATTTCTTGTTTTCGAACTGCTAGGTTGGCAGGAGCTGGAACCAGAGACGGGAGCTCACTCTGTCATACGGCCCTTGGGTCTCGAACTGGTGAACTACCGACCTTCCAGCTGCAGTTCAGCGTCTTAACCACTTGTACAATATTTTACTTTTTATTTTGATTATTTTGCCATTTCTTCCCTCTCTTTCATCATAGAATCATAGGATGTTAGAGCTGGAAGGGACCTTGCAGGTCATCTAGTTCATACCAGGAACCCATGTAGAGATAACAAACTTCACAACGATATAATGCATACAGTGCAATCCTAAACAGAGTTATACTCAGGGCTATTTTTGGGCAGGAACGCACAGGAACGGAGTTCCGGCTCGCTTCAGAGTTGGCCACGCCCACTACAGCCCAAACCTCTGTGTGCGTGGCTACAGAGGGAAGTCCTGGAGAGAAAACTCCCTGGTGACTCCGAGGCAGGTGGGCCAGGGGTGGTCCTGGAAGGATCAGGGAGGCATTTAAATGCCTCCCTGTGCCTTCCCTGGCCTGTCCAAGGGCTGGCTTGCCTAGGCTCCCAGCAGTCGCGGAGCACCCGGGCAAGCCAAGGGAAGGCATGGGGATGTGGCCTAATAGGCTAATGAGCTGCACTGTCAGGGCATGGCCTATTATGCTAATAAGTTCCTGCTGGGCTTTTTCTACAAAAAAAAGCCCTGGTTATACCCTTCTAGACCCACTGGATTCAATGGGTTTATAAGGGTGTGACACTGCTTTGGAATGACTGATAAGGACACCAATAGGTGCCAATACTATCACTAGTAAAAGGCGACACAGCCCTGTGCTTGCTTCTTGTTGTTAGGCCTGCCAAAGAGGAAACATACACAGCAGCTGAAGCTAGCTAAAGGTGAAGTGTTGTTACTTGCTCCCCACCTCGGCAACCCGTGGGAGAGAACTAGAGACTTATGGCATATTGTAGTATTTGTCTTATTCACAGATACACAAGGGGAACACAGGCAGTCCTACAGTGCAGCAGATATGCTATCCCACATCGGAGCCCCAGGGAGAGAGATCCAGCACTCTCCAGGTGCTTCAGCCTTCCCCCAGAAGCATTAGGGTTGCAAGCCTCCAATTGGTGGCTAGAGATCTCCTGCTATCACAACTGATCTCCAGGTGACTGAAAACACTTGACATGGAGAAAACAGCCTCTTTGGAAGGTGGACTGTGTGGCAGGGATGTCAAGCATAAGGCCTGGGGGCAGGCCCGTAGCCAGGAGTTTTTTTCGTCAGGGGGCATTTACATTTCTTAGGGGGCACTGGCTCATCAAAACAAAGGCAATTTAATGTGGTCCCTCACGGTGGACAGCTGCGCAGGAATCCCTGGCTCCTTCCCTGTACCTGCCACCACTCAGGGGCCTTGAGCTGAATGGGGAGTCAGGGGGCCTTGCCAGTGAGTCAGGGGGCCCAGCCCCGAGGTGCCCCACTGTAGTTACTACAGGCCTGCCTGGGGGCCAGAACCAGCCTGTCCAGGGCTCTTACCCGGCCTGCAAGCAATTGGTATGTATGGAAATATAAGGTGCTCCCCCTTTTATGGTATCCCTTGGAAAAAACCTGCTCTTGCATATGATTAAATACATTTATTGGAGCTTTTCTGGGCTCCCCAGTAAATCAATTGCTTTCACTGCTAGGAATCAGTGCTTTTCCTTGTATTTTGAATTAAAAAAATAATATTGTTAATTGGGTTTGCCTGTGTCCTTTATAATGTTTACATCTCCGGTACCTGGCATTACATTTTATGGCATATGTGGCCCAGCCGAAAAAAGTGACATTTATGTCATATCCGGCCCTCATAACCAATGAGTTCGACACCTCTGGTCTACAGCATTATACCCTATTGAAGTCCTTTCCCTTCACAAACCCTCCCCTCCTTAGGCTCCACCCCCAAAGCATCCAGATGTTTCCCAGCCCAGAGCTTGGAACCCTAAGAAATATCTATCTGCTTTTCTCTCTGTCCATTCCGGGAACATAGAAACTGCTCTCTTCTTCATACACTGACCTACTCCTGCCTCTTTCCTTCAACTGAGAGGGGGATTCACCTCCTCCAGGTCCTGATGGGTGCTAAGCCAGAGCCATTTCTTACCACTTTAGGCCCATTGAGGAGATATCTACAATCATAAAGAAGCATTACTGTTCTTTTGTCACAGGTTCTGTCTCCCACCCCCACAGACATGCCACTTTAGACAGAGCCATAGGATAGACCCTTCAGACATAACCAGACTGCATACTTACCACATCGTAGGAATCATGTCATAGGAACACTATTTGAACTGATTGTCTGGATAAGCCCACGGCCATCTCCCTTTTAAGATCCTGCCTTGGAAATATCAAGGGCTTGAAACGATTCATCCATCTGAAACTTGCAAAGAAAACTGTGGATATTTATTTTCCACAGTATGGATAGTAAGTTTTTGTATTATTGTTATTTCTCCGGACATTACTGTGAGTTAATTCTGCTTCACTTGAAGTGACATGATGGCAATAGATTAAAGGATGCATTTCCTTCTTGGTTCACCATTGCACAGGTTCTATTCTCTTCATTGGTGCCTCTGCTCTGTTTGTGCCCTCACAGATGTTTTATTCATGTGTACATAATTGCCCATCCCCTGTGCTATGGGGGCTATTGAAACACCTCCTGAATATACATCTCGTTTGAGATTGTTTAGGATTGCTCAAACATTAACCGTGCCAGCTACAGTTAAAAAGAAAAATTGGATGGCGTCACAATAAAATAGTTAAACAGAAGGCCGCAAGTTCAGAGTCAGAAGCATAATAATCACTTTCCAATTGCCACTTGCACAGATGTATCTCAGCAATAGCAGGCCGTTGATTGCTCCCACAGTCTGTGTTAGGGATGGGTGTTCCCCAAAGCCATCTTGCTTCTTTAAAAAAGAAATGTCCAGAGCTGTAAAAAGGAATAATTCTTTTGGAAAAAATAACTGGACCTCAATTTCCAAACATTTCTAAAGGGACCCGACCACCTCATGCTGGAAACTGTGTCATGCTGTCAATTACACAATCAAAATGTAAGATTTATTTTTGCCTTTCAGTACAGCTGGAAGGGAATAAGATTCCACTAATGCAGGCATGCAAATGTATAGTTGCAGCATACAATAAAGAGCCTAATTAGTTCAGAGATGGCATTTCTC
Organism: Gekko japonicus; assembly: GCF_001447785.1. Taxonomy (NCBI): domain Eukaryota; kingdom Metazoa; phylum Chordata; class Lepidosauria; order Squamata; family Gekkonidae; genus Gekko; species Gekko japonicus. Next base: position 1,367,879 of record NW_015167064.1, read on the forward strand.
TCCGTTCCGATGTGCCAGCGGGTTTAAGGCGTGGAGTATGCATTGACTTGTTTTGAATATATACAGCATTTCCCCCCCCCCAAACTCCCGATTAGATTCCGCTCACATTTCACAGAGAAAACTACATCTGGTCCATCAGTGCTATAAAATAGGTATTTCCTCAGGGGTATGTAAAGCATATATAAATCTCAGCTTCTGCTTGAGATTTGCATACATACTGGCACACAGGTCACTGGTGCATTTAGTTTTCTTTGTGACTGTGGCAAGTTTTTAAGTGGCCTAATGAAAGTGTGGCCAGGTGAAGGGGTTTGTTGTTGGGGGTTTTTTGCTTACATATGTAAAGCACAAGTGTAGTTATGAATAGAGCCCCCACAGTATACTCTGTGCATTATATTTGTGTGCCTACGTAGGGGGGGGATTCACCATGCTAGATTTCAGATGACCTTCCAACCCAAGGGCTATATATAAAGATTAGAAGCATTTATAAAACAAATCGGGTTTTGTTTTGGGTTTTTCCACCATGTGGTTTATTGCCATTTAAATTATGCTTTTAGAGCACCTTCCTGTAGAACTCTTCCCCCCCCCTCATTTTCTCATGCAATTCCCCTTATTGCATAGCAATTCTCGCTGTAGGCCATTAGCTGTGCACATCTGCACACTCTAATGACCGCACCAGTGTACACATTCCTGACTACCATCTAATTTAGATATCATCCACAGGACACTAACATTCCTGTCTCTTGGGCCGGTTAAATCCAGGATTATTGACCAGCTAAAGTTATCGCTTGGCTTAGCTTTTGGAGGTAAAGCACATGAACCTGAGGTCAAAAGTAGGTCAAATGCTGATACACACTACAGAAGAAGAAAGCCTAATGGATCCGGGATTCTTTTTTTCTTTCTGCCTCACAATGGCCGGATGTCAAAATTACGATGTTTTTCTTCCAGAACATTCTTCTGGAACATGCCCATTTAACCTCCTGTTTACTAAGGCAGATGTGTCCGATTATTTACAGTGACCATTGGGGGCCAGACAGGCAAAAAAAAGAACAAGCATTTAATAGTAAGAGAGAAAATGTTTTATTTTTGTCCTGGTCCTTTCGGTGACTGTAACAGGCTGGAATTCTCTGAACATACCAAGGTTTTTCAGTGTTTCAGAAAAGACAGACAATCCACAGGTAAGTACTTCACCAAGTCTGTGTTCTGCAATTGCCTCAAGTCTTCAGTGTCATTATCCCAGTGCCATCCCATGCAGTTTGGGACGCGTTTGAGGCCTTTCGGATTGTTTGTGCTTTTATCTGCCATCCTGCATCTATGCTCTTTTCAGAGCAGTTTTAGAGGCCAGGAAAAAACAAACATGATCTTCAGTCATTTGTTCCTGTAAGCAACACAAAGAAGGCAGCAATACATGCCTCCAGTGGATTTCCACCCATCTTGCTGTTACCGCCAGTCATGATTTTAAATCTCCTCTCAAAAGGGGCAAAGGCCATTTCTAAGATGCACAAGGAGGGGCTCTCCCATATCGCATTAGACAGTGATGCCAGAGACGCCTTCTTGCTTCTAGACAGTGTTAGACCCTGGGCTATGCTGTTCGTTTATTCCCTAAAAGAAATGTCTTCCTTTCTTCTGACCAAGCTAGGGCAAGCCCTCATCCAGTTGCAGTCAGAGTTAATGTTTCTGCCATTCACCCTGAGGTCTCTCTGGCAAAGTCCAGTCTCCAGGCTATAAGTATGACAGAGAGCATTAATTTGTAGTAAAGAAGTCTCTTAAGCCCACTTAACTTGAAAATCTGGAGATTTTGTACATTTATAGGAAAATATGCATATATCTAAAGGCAATGACCTTTTACTTTCGACATATGTTAGATTCAATCCCATGTTCCAAAGAACCATTCAGAAGAAGTTAATATAAAATTACAGACATACTGTCTTATACAAAATAGCACTCCCAGTATCCTTGGAATAGTTTAATCAATGGCTCATTATGCTAGCCATCAATATATTGAGTATTTGGAATGTAAGCTATCTATACTGGCCCGGGGGCGAGGGATTATCCTGAGACCAGTTGTCTGCCTTTGGTCATAGGAGCCATCAGTTAACAGTCCAGTTTTGAATTTAACCACAGAAAGTGAATAGTTAGTTCTACATTTTTAGAGCTGTCTGGCAAGAAAATCTTGTGACTTTATGGGTGCTACCATGGCAATTACACTATTACCTCCTTGCATCTAGTACTGGCAGTTTGTTCGTCATCTGCTAAACCTATACAGAACCCAATATATTAAGAGTTTTGTGCTCCCTACTGAAAGGGAAGCTAACACTTTGAAGCTGCTCTAGAACTTTCTGTTGCTCAGGAAAGTGGGGCCCAGGAAAGAACATGAGCACCAACAAAGCTTAACAAGATGCTTCATCGAGCTGTGAAGAATTTGTCATGAAAAACTGAGAAAATCAACCTCAATGAACTTTACCCAAGCACATCCAGGATACAAACAACAAACTAAGAGCAAAACAAATACATACATTTGAAAACTCCAGAGAGAGATGTTAATTTGCCTGCACTGGCAATAATCAGAGGGGAAAATACACATTGAGTAAAGGTAGGGTACATTTTGAAGAGCATGCAGTTCTGGAGGCTGGTGCTGCTCCCGGCCTTTCAGGGATCCCCCCGCCAACCGCCATTTCCTAAATTGTACGTCCTGTTCATTTTCTTTTAATTGATGCCACCAGCATCTGTTTCCGAAATAGTTTCCATTCCGATTTGGGGCAGAATCTTCACCTGGCTAGAAAAACAAAGAAACAAGGGAAGGCCATCTCATCCAACCTGTAATCCTGAGAGAGGAGGCACTAGCAAGCAATCTACTCAGAAGTCAGGCCAATTTTATTCAAGGGGCTCACTCCCAGGAAAGGGCCTTAAAGCCCTATGCATACTATCTAATCTCTTACAGTTTTAACATAAGTGCTGGAGATTCCTTTGTGCTAATTGAAATCTGTGGCCACATAGCTGTTATGGAGACAAAAGGGGAAGCAATTTCTGACTATGACAATGTGCCCAACAGGTAAGGGGGGGAGGAGCAGGAGAAAGAGCAAGAACAGCCCTGCTGGATTTGTCCCAAGGTCCGTCTAGTCTAGGACTCGGTTTCTCACAGAGATCTACTAGATGCTTACAGGTGAGGCATGGCGGCAACAACCCTTCTGTGCTGCAGCTCTCAAGCAACTGATACTTAGAAGTTCACTGAACATGGACATTCGATTTAGCCATTGTGACTAATAGCTACTGATAGACCTATATTTTTTGAATTTGTCTTTGGAAGCCCTTTGAGGCCTAGTCTACAAATACAGGTGAGACAGCAGATGGGTCTGTAGCATTACAGAGCACAAGTGTGGAGAATATCTCTTGCCTTGAAAACTAAGTCTGCTGCAATTTGACAACACTTTACACACACACACACACAGTGTACACATTAGAAAGTGGTCCTTGCCTAGCCCTTTGCATGCTGTGCTAGTTTTCTACCTACGGAGAATTATTAAGGGGAGGGAACATTAAAAATGCAATCCCTCACTTGTGGTCTGAAATGGTACAGTCCATTCTAATGCCAAAGTACTCTGCCATCTCAATCTAATGTGGGTATAGACCAGGCTTGAGCTAGTGGCCATCACAGTGTTTGTGGCAATGAATTATATAAGCCCTGCTGGATCAGACCAATGGTCCATCTAGTCCAGCATCCTGTCTCACACAGTGGCCAACCAGTTCCTCTGGAGGGCTGTCAATAGGGCATAGAGGCCGAGACCCTCCCCTGATGTTGCCTCCTGGCTCTGGGATTCAGACATTTAGGACCGCTGAATGTGGAACTTCCCCTCAGTCACCAGGCTAGTAGCCAATGACAGACCTATCCTCCATGAATCTATGTAATTTTTAAAGCTGTTTATTCCTGTGGCCATCACTACATTCTCTGGCAGCAGATTTCACATTTTAATTCCTCTCTGCATAAAGAAGTATTTCATTTTGTCTGTCCTGAATCTACTGCCTATCAGCTTCACTGGATGCCCTTGAGTTCTAGCATTTTGGGAGAGAGAGAAAAATTCTGTTAACTCTCTCCACCCCGTGCATAATTTTATAAACCTCTATCATAATGATCAATGCTGGACTTCATTTGCCACACTGTCGCCCGCTGACCCAGTTTGTGGAGATCCTCTTGGAGCTCTTCACAGTCAGCCTTGGTTTTTACCATCCTGAATCATTTGGTGTCATCTGCAAACTTGGTCACTATACTTCTCACCCCTAGTTCCAGATCATTTATGAATAAATTAAATACTACCATCCCCAAAAATGATCTTTGTGGGACCCCCACTGCTTACTTTCCTCCATTGTGAGAACTGTCCATTGATTCCTACTCATTGTTTCCTGTCATTTAACCAATTTTAATCCATAAGAAAACCCATCCTTTTATCCCATGACTGCTAAGTTTACTCAGGAGTCTTTGGTGCCTTTAAAAGCCTTTTGAAAGTCCAAGTATATAATGTCTACCGGATCACCATTGTCTGCATGCTTGTTCCCTTTCTCAAAGAACTCCAAATGGCTGGTGACGCAGGATTTCCCTTTGCAGAAGACGTACTGATTTTATATCAGCAGGCTTTGTTCATATTGGCCTTTTTATTTTTCAGTCCCTTTCCTAATGATCTTGAACCTAGAGTTTGCCTTTTTCACTGCTGTAGCACACTGGGTTGACACTTTCATTAAGCTACCCGCTATGACCCCAAGATCTTTTTTCCTCTTAGTCATAGCAAATTCAGACCCCATTGGCCTATACGTGAACTTGGGATTTTTTTGTCCCAAAGTGCATCACCTTACAATGATCAATGCTGGACTTCATTTGCCACACTGTCGCCCGCTGACCCAGTTTGTGGAGATCCTCTTGGAGCTCTTCACAGTCAGCCTTGGTTTTTACCATCCTGAATCATTTGGTGTCATCTGCAAACTTGGTCACTATACTTCTCACCCCTAGTTCCAGATCATTTATGAATAAATTAAATACTACCATCCCCCAAAATGATCCTTGTGGGACCCCCATTGCTTACTTTCCTCCATTGTGAGAACTGTCCATTGATTCCTACTCATTGTTTCCTGTCATTTAACCAATTTTAATCCATAAGAAAACCCATCCTTTTATCCCATGACTGCTAAGTTTACTCAGGAGTCTTTGGTGCCTTTAAAAGCCTTTTGAAAGTCCAAGTATATAATGTCTACCGGATCACCATTGTCTGCATGTTTGTTCCCTTTCTCAAAGAACTCCAAATGGCTGGTGACGCAGGATTTCCCTTTGCAGAAGACGTACTGATTTTATATCAGCAGGCTTTGTTCCTCTACTTGCCTAATAATGCTATATTTGATTAGAGTTTCTACTAATTTACCTCAGACAGAAGTTAGGCTGACTGGCCTGTAATTTCCTGGTTCTCCTCTGGATCCCTTTTTTATAAATTGGTGTCACATTTGCTACTCTCCAGTCTTCTAGTACAGGAGCTGAATTTAGTGATAGGTTACATATACTGGTTAGTAGATGAGCAATCTCACATTTGAGTTCCCTAAGAACTCCCAGGTGTATGCCATCAGAACGCTGAGACTTATCGGGTTTAAATTTCCCTAATAGGTCTAGAACTCTGTCTCTGGTCACCTCAATTTGGCTCAGTTCTTCAGACTCCTTTCCTGAAAACAGTAGCTGTGGCATGGGTACATGCCCCCATACTTTTCACAGTGAACACAGAAGCAAAACATTGAGTTTCTCTGCCATCTCCCCATCTTCCTTTAGCAATCCCTTTATTCCCCACTACTTCTCTGTCCAGTTTCCTGCTACTGATATATTTTTTAAATGTTTATTGTTTGTCTTGATGCTTTTAGCAACCTGTTCCTCAAAATCTCTTTTTGCATGCCTAATTATTGACTCACATTTCTTTTGCCAGAGCCTGCGGTCTCTCCTGTTTAATTCATTGGGGCAGACCTTCTACTTTTTAAAAGAAGCCTCTTTAGTTTTTATAGCTTCCTTGACCTGCATTGTTAACCATGCAGGCCTTCTTTTAGACTTGGCAGTGCCTTTCCTAACCCATGGAATACATTCTGTTTGGGCTTCAACTGTTGTTGTTCAGTCGCACAGTCGAGTCCGACTCTTCGCGACCCCATGGACTAGCTCCCGCCAGGCTTTCCTGTCTTCCGCCGTCCTCTGAAGTTTGCTCAATTTCATGTTTGTTGCGGACTTTAGAAGTAACTTTCAATTGACATGAATGCTGAACTTAATAGCATTGTGGTCACTCTTGCCAACTGGTGCAACAACCTCTACATCTCACTAGGTCTTGAACCAAGATCACTACTCCTCTGGTTGGCTCTATGACCAATCTTATTTCTACAGCATGATTTGAGCACATTTACGTTTACCCAATCAATGTGAGGATAGTTGAAGTCTCCCAGTATAATAACATTATCTGCTTTAGTCACTTCCCTTTATTTCCTTCTCCACCTCAAAATCCGTCTCAAGGGTTTGATCAGATGAGTGATAAGTAACACTTAGGGCCCAGTATTTCCAACCATATTGCTTCTGTTAGGGAGTTAATCCCCCTGATGTTTTCTAATTTACTTGATTCTATGCCCTCTTTGATGCACAATGCAACATCTCCACCAGCTTGTTCCTCCCTGTCCTACTATATCTGGATTGTCATTAAGCACCATCTCGCATCTTGGCTCTGAGACTTCTAGCATTGACATATAGACACCCATAATGTGTTTCCCTCTCCAGTATTCCTCACCTCCCTTGGCCCCTTAGTCGCTATAAATGGCCCTCAGTCCTACCCTCACCCTCAAGTTCTATTCCACAAAGCACGATCTTTTCTTTGTCTTGAATTTATGGTCCAGCAATTGCATTGGATGAGCCCTGAGTGTTACGAGAGAGGTTGATGGTGCTGAATCTGATTCTTGTGAACCAGTCCTTACTTTTGAGTATACATGTAAAGGGCAGAATTACGATATCAAAAGTACACCGACACAGCTCTCCAGCATTTTTTCCCAAAGAGTTCCTTCCGATTTATACAAAACACAAAGTGCAAAAGAGGAGAGAATTAAGGTGAATATAAAATTCCAACTTGCATCATGAATAATTAGCAGGAGAAACTTTAATTAGTCTGCAAGGTGTTGTTGAGGATGGAGAAATCGCACGTGCTGAAGTGCTTATTCAGATGAAACATGAGGTGTCAAATTGCCTTGCTTCTCAGATAACTTGCAAGCCTTCAGCAGGGAATGGGGGATAGTTATGCACATGAATATATGAAGCTGCCTTATATGGAAACAGACCATCGGTCCATCAATGTCAGTCTTGTCTACTCAGACTGGCAGTGGCTCTCCAGGATCTTATGTACAGCTCTTTCACCTCCAGTGTGGAGTAGTTAACAGAGTCTAGAGGGAATCCTCAGAAATTTATTCTTCCTCCCCCCCAGCCCTGGCAGGCTGAATTGGTACAATCCAATTTACTACCTTGGAACTCTACCACCTCAGTCCATCATATAGCTTGTGTCCAGTGGAAGTAAAAGCAGTGACATTATGGTGATTTTGCAGTTGATTTTGTCAACAGAAAAGGCTGGAAGGATCAAGTTCCTCTCCAACATTCTTGCTTTTATAGCCCCACCATTGCAAAAGATACAATAATTGGGATGGGGGACTCAGATCTGCAAACTGGCAATGGAGATGAATGCTGTACAACCTTTGAAAAAGGTGTGCAATGCATATGCACTGTGCACCTTCTCCATGAATACAGACCCTTTCTGAAGAATGGGCTGTGAATATTTTTATTATTATATATATATAGAGAGAGAGAGAGTTTCCAGGTAATATGGAGAGTTCATATACTGAAACTGCATCCTTAGTGGTGTCCAGCATTTAAACAGCTTTGCAGAACGCAATGAAACAGTGTACAGTTATGATTCAATACCTGTAAGGCCAGATTCAAAATGCATCAGGCAGTGAAGATAACAGCTCACTTTTCTTTATGCATCTAATTAGACCCATATAGGAGCAATTTAACCAGAATAAATTATTGTGTCATCTTCGAAATATGTCTGGCAGGTGCACCTTCATCCACAGAAGATTTAGCAGGGGCATCATTGTTCAGATTGCTGGCACCTGGCTGTTTATTATTTAACACAGTCCAATAAGAGTAATGGCAAAAAAAGAGGGAATCAATTTTGGAACAGATAAATGCATTAGACTCTGGGCTTGTGTAAACCTAACATTATCCAGCTGCACTGTAGACATTAAAGAATTATAAAACCCAATTTTGGCAGAAATTCAAGACTCAGCAAACATAATGTCCAATGGACCTATTTAGTAATTATAGAGACAAGACTACCAATCACCTTTGTACCTGCACAGTGCAGCTTTCTCCCCCAAATTAAAAGAGCAGTGGAATTCTACCTTTAGTGTAGCAGTGCATCTCTGATGTAGAAGTGCTTCACTAATAATTCATCCAAGAATTTTGTGCAGTCTTTTTCTGTATGCATTTTAAATGCATGCTCCAGCTCTCCCCCCTCCCAGCAGTGAAGTACACTTTTCTCACAAGGAGATGTGGGTATTGGAGGGCAAACAGATTTTCCTCCCCAGCCAAGGTGGGCTTGTGCAGTGAGGTTCCTGCAAATTTTAGTTTGGTTTTGACCAACTTGGTGGCCAGATTTGGGGAACGAACTAAACAAGGAACTGGTAGAATAGATCTTTGAAACAAGAGGTCGGAAATTACTTCTGTGTCACACCCTCCACCTGAGGTGCTCTAAAGCTGTAGAAGCACAGGCTATAACCCACCCACCCCAGCATGCCAGAACTACAGCCTTTTACATTCCTTGTACCTCCAATTTAGGAGATAGGATCTGGCAATCATTAGTCTTGCATGGATACAGAAGGGATTGGATACAAACAACTTTTTCATTGGTTAAAAAGGAGGAGAGTGCCCCCTTTGACCACAAAAAAAAGCTGTTTGGGGGATCTTGCAACCTGGATGGACAAGAAGAATGGAGCAGAGGTCCATCAGTGGCTACTACAACCTGGATGGACAAAAGGCATGTGGAAAGAGACCTGTAGTAAGGAGAAGAATTAGATGAGATCGAAGGCCAAATTATATGTTATATTTGCCACATGGATGTCACAGGACCTGCAACCATAAAGCAGTTGCAAATTTTCCATAGGAATGCTGTCTAGGACAGGGGTGTTGAACTCACTTGTTACAAGGGCCAGGTCTGACATAAATGGGACATTGTGGAGCCGGGCCATGTCATAAAATGTAATGCCAGGTAGCAGAGATGTAAATTTTATAAAAGATACAGACAAACACAATTAAAGATATTATTAACATGCTTTAAACTCTTAAAATGTTTTGTTTATTTAACAGTCTTTGATAACTGACACCTCCCAAACCTCCCCTCCCCCTTAAAAGACTCCTGTCTAAAATGGAAAGGTGGGGGAATAGTGGGATTTGGCAATGCAATTTTAAAAATAAAACATCAAGAAAAAGCACAAGGATCATAGCAGAAACTAAAAATATAAACTGCTCTGAGCCTAGGAAAACATGAAATGACTGAGCATTGCAAGCTTCTCCCCTCCCTCCCCCATCTACTCAGAGTGGCAGTGGCTCTCCAGCGTAATGTCTGTGGGTTCCCATGTTAGAGTACTCACTCAGGCACCCGTTCTCAGGTCTATTCAGCAGGGATGACACCAGCAGCTGGCACACAAATACTGGAAAATGAAACTACTTGAGGTCCACTCCATTGAAATGCATTGCAGCACAGATGGATTTTCCATTAAGGTCTCTGGGTACAGATAGACTACTCTGGGACTGGAATGACAGGGCACAGAGTGAAATGACAGTCTCTGGGAGTAGCAGAAGCATTCTGGGATTGGAATGAGGGCACCCAGAGTGAAATTCCATTCCTAGAGTGGAATTCCATTCCCAGAATGCTGCTGCTACTCCCAGGGACTGTCATTACACCCTGTGCCCTGTCATTCCAGTCCCAGAACACAGATGGATTTTCCATTAAGGTCTCTGGGTACAGATCGACTACTCTGGAACTGGAATGACAGCCACCAGAGTGAAATGTCAGTCTCTGGGAGTAGCAGAAGCATTCTGGGATTGGAATGAGGGCACCCAGAGTGAAATTCCATTCCTAGAGTGGAATTCCATTCCCAGAATGCTGCTGCTACTCCCAGGGACTGTCATTACACCCTGTGCCCTGTCATTCCAGTCCCAGAACACAGCTTCTATTGCTAGGGACTGTCATTCTACTCTGGGAGCTATTATTCCAGTCCCAGAGCACTGTTTCTATTGCTAGAAATAGTTCCAGAGTAGTCTATCTGGGTGCAGAGACCTAATTGGAAAAATCCATTCTGCATTTTCTGTGTAACTTTGTAAGCCCAGAAAAGCTTCCTGCTAAAGCAGGCAAAAACAAGACCCAGGGGGGGAAGAGAAGAAAAGAGCCCCAGGCTGGATTAAAGCCATAAGTGGGCCACTATTGGCCCACGGGCCTTAAGTTTGACACCCCTGATCTAGAAGCACTGCAGCATCCTGATTGTGGTTAGGGCTGTGGCACAGTGAAGAGGGACTCCTGGCTTTCCCCAGGCCATTTTCCCCCATCTGAAACAGAGCCTGGGGAACTGCATGTGCACTGATGCTTGCACATTGAAGCCCCCCTTCAATGGAGCAAATAATATCACTGGTGCTGTTTCAGCTTGGGGAAAAGGTGTGGTAGAGCAAGAGCCCCTCCTCCCCATACGCCACAGTCCTGTAGGATTGGTAGGAAAAGGCATCTCATTAACATGTTTTCCATAGTAACTGGTTTCCCATGCAAATGCTTGCCATATAAGGAAACTGTGTATTGCAACTGCACAGAAGTGATAGACAGATACAATGTTATATAAGGGCAGTGTTTTCCCTCAGTCAGTGAATTGCTCGGCTGTTTGTGCTGACTTTTCCTTTTATCCGAATAAGATTTTCTCCTGTTACTAATAAGAAATCTTGCCTGCTCTGTCTGATTGGGACAGGCACACCTGAACAGAACCCCTTGTGTTACACTGACCAGAACTGAGCCCCTGCAGCACTTCTAAACAGAGTTCCCACAGGGAATTCCCAGGTGGTGTCCTCCTGCAAGTCCCCATTGTGACCACATGGCAAATGTAATGTGGCCCTGAAAGCTGGCTGGATCTAACCCAAGAGCTCATTTCAGATCTAGCCTGTGTGGGAACAACATCCCTTGTTGCTGAAAAGATAGGCGCTGGCCGTTGTGCCTGGTACCCTGACCCATCCATTACTCAGCAGCAACCCACCTCTCTGTTGTGTCTACTAAACCCAGTCTGTATCTGTTCCAGGTCACTCTGGTGAACCAACTGAGGTCCTTCCTGATCCCTGAAGGTTCCCACTCCAACTGAAAGATGACAGACTCAGTTTAATTAATTGGTAGCACATACTATTGATATTCATCTTTTCCTGACCATTCATTCATTCATTTAAGGTATTTCTAGAGCATCTTTTTTACCTGAGGCCGCTGTCCAAGGTAGCATGATAATAGCATGCCTAAAATCAGTCATGATTAAACTAATTATACAAGGATCAAAGAAGAGCCAATAACCAATAGGTAAAGACGACAACACAGCAGGCAGGAAATCAAATCAAATACTGCCCAAAACATTAATAAATGGTATTTTTTTGACACCTAAAGCTTATTGATGCTTACTTGGGAGAGCATTCCAAAACCTGTATACCACCACAGAAAAAGCCCTGTTCAGCCTGACCTTAGCTCTGAAGAAAATGTTAAAAGTTCAACTATTTATTTCAGTAAGAATTCCAAGGGAGTAGCTGTCTGCTGAAGGAGCAACAAACCAGCATCTTGTGGCAACTTTCGGACTCACAGGTTTTTATTCTAGCATAAGTGTTCATGGATCAGAGTATGCATATGATAAAGTGTATATGAAAGTTAAAAACTTGGCAGTCTAAAATGTCCCACAGAACACCTGTTTATTTTTATTATGATAAGTACCTCAGCACTCAGACATCTATATGATATAATTAATTTTATTAAGAGTCCGAAACAAGGTTAATTATTCCACAGGGAACCACAAAAGTAAATTCAAGAGCAACTTCTCCCACCAAAACCAGGCTAATTTGAAAAGGCTGTACTATTACTATGCAAGGTCTACACTTTCACGAGATAAAATTAATTTTTAACAAAAAATAAACTACATTGGATTATTATTTTAATGGTAGTGGGCTACCCACTGCTTGGTAAATAGAGATTTTGTACAACCATGATATAAAACTCCAGGAAGCAACAACATAAAAGGCAAGGTAAATCATTTTATCATCATTTTAATTTATGTTTTTCCTATGATTCCAATTACAAAACTCCATTTACGAGAGGAGGCTCGCAGCAGGATTACAAAGATTCTGTCACAGATCCCAGCTGTTTTGCCCATTCACACACCCTTGCTCTGCTCAGTTATGTAATGGTCTTTAAAACAACCTTTACTTTCCTTTAGACTCTGAAAATGCTGATAATGGTACAACAGAAGTAAGTATTAAGGGATGTAGCTTAAACTAAGGAACCCATAAAGAATCAGAAACAATCATTATGAGGAGTACCAGTTTGCTGTTTCATCTCCCTGGATTCCAACAAAAATACTGAAATACCATCACAACACTGCCATTGTTCAGTTCTAATTCCACAGTCTACTTTTTTGTTTTCTATAAACTTGTAACTTCTTTTAGGTTTGTAGAGAAATCTCCCCATCTGACCATAGCTCCATTTTCTGGATCTATTAATCCACACTGTATGGCATAGTTCGGATTTAGGAATATGATTTCTTACTGCAGTATTACTTCAGGGTTAGAGAAAGGCACTTATTTGCAAGTCATTTTGCTTTCTGTGTTCAGGTACTCCTGAATAGGGTTGTCAGGTCTCTTACCTTTGCCAGCAAGGGGCTTTGGGGGGTGATCTGGGAGGTGGGGGAAATGTCGCACAATGTCCCCGATGTGATGACCTAACCTAGGTCATCGTGCCGGAACTGTTGTGCGGGGATGCTCTGTTATTTGGGTGAGACTCTATGGTTTTTTGCCCAAATACCAGAGCCGGGGAAATGTTGCACGATGTCCCCGATGTGGGCCGGAACAGGTAATCGTGCCGGAACTGTTGTGCAGGGATGCTCTGTTATTTGGGCGAGACTCTATGGGGTTTTTTCCCAAATACCAGAGCATCCCCTGTGCAACGTTTCCAGCATGAGGACATCACTCCCGGGTGATGTCATCATCACATCTGGGTGGTACTTCCTTTTTTATCAGAAGTTGCCCAAAAACCTAATTTGGGGGTGGGATTTCCCCCCACTGGCCAGCTGGGCAGCAGCAGGGAAGTCCACTCAAAATCAGGGGAATCTCCCTCCTGGGGTCCATATTCCTGAACATTCAGTATTTCCCATTAAAAAGGTGTGATCTCAACAAACTTCCCCATGTGAATGCAGTGCCCACTGCCTTTAACCCACCCTTCGTCTGTTGGTGGCATACATAGTTCTCTCCTCTCGTGAGGTAGGTTAGGCTAAGAGAAAGTGAGTGACCATAGGTGAACTTCATGGTTGAGTAGGGGTTTGAACCCAGATGTCTCTAATCCTAGCCCACCATTCTAAGTGCACCACAATGGCTCGCTTTCCTTATGTGGAAGAATTCCCAGGGGGCTCACCAGAGCTTCATTTCTTCCTTTCCCCCGCTTCAGCATATGCAGATGGAAACACATGCAGGTAGTGGACAGGGAAAAGGAGATTGGTGGTAGGAATATGGGAGGTGCTCACAAACCTCTTGCACTTCTCTGACGTGCAGCCTGTGCACATGACCGGGAATGGGGGGGGAGAGAGAAACAGGACTATATTGGCCCTGTAGCAATCGCTCCACAAGGATGTGCTGAACCCACCCAATGTTCATACCCCCAGTATTTAGACAGTGCTTTTCCTATGTTATTTCTACTCAGCCTTATAATGAACATGTAAGATATTCTTCCTCACATTTTACAAAGAAGGGCTGAAGCTAAGAATTATGAAACAAAATATAGAAAAATACTTCCTTATTTAGGCAACAGTTAGTGGGAAACAGTTAATGCTTTAAATATGCATGCATTAGATTTTTAAGGATGCTCAATAAACTTGATTACCCTTGGACCATTGTCCCTTCTTTCTCTCCCTTTCCTAAGGCCAATCAGTTCATGAATGATATGCAATATAAACCAGACACTTCCCATTTTTCTCATAATTTCTTCAAAATATATTCTTGGGAACCTCAAAGTACTATGATTTGTATCCCATTGAAGTAAGTGAGGCTTACACCAATCACATTTGTTTAAGGTAGTTTGGCATCTGTTGTCTCCTAGATCTAAGACTTTACTGTCTCTGGAATAGACAATTAGCTCCGATACTTCTGCAAAGTTTTTGCTGATAAAATATCAAGAATTTGCTCTGATCTGGATGTCGACTGTAACATAAGTCTGACAGAAGAAATGCCTGGTGCTCTACCTAGTCTATTTATGGACCATTTTGACCCAGTTTCCCGTCAGAATCAACACAGAGACTACAGTTGTTGCAGAACACCACAGCTTGGCTATTATCGGGAGCTAGATGGAGTATGCATATTACACCTATTCTGCCATCACTCCATTTGTTACCCATAAGTTACTCAGCTCAATTTAAGGCATTGGCTATTTCATACAAAGCCCTTCATGGCCTTGGTCTCTCATATCTGTGGAACTGTCTCTTCCCCTATGCTCTGTCATGACAACTTCACTCATGTGCGCAGGGCTTTTTGCAGGTGTCAACCTGCAAATCAACAACTGCTCTTATATACACATTCTTTGTTGTGGCCTCCATCTTACGGAATGCCTGAGAAGGTCAGGGAAGCTCCCAGTCTACTGGCTTTCTGCAAACTATGCAAAACTGAATTTTTCAGGAGGCTTTTTCTACACGGATAACAGGGCTGTTCTGTAACAGGATGCTTCAGAAAGATGCCTGGGTACAGAGTTGTAGATTGCGGTCTATGCTACTGTATATAGCTCTCAGCCTTCTCAACCTCACAGAGTTATTGTGAGGATAAAATAGAGGAGAATTTCTTGGAGGAAGACAAAGACAAAAATTGTATGGATAGATAGATACTCCATTTAAATCAGTTTGGCTTAATGTAGTTAACTTTGGCTGGGCTGGGCCTTCTAGAACACTGCTCATACTTGAAGGAAGAGATACTGTGTACACTGGTGGGGTTAAGGGGTCAAGCAGTCCATCAGTATAAGCCTATGAACTTAGGAGCAACCAACCAGGAAAAAGCCTGCATCTTGGTGATTAGTGCATGGCCACCCAGGTACTTTGCAAGAGGAGGCACTGGGGGGGGGGGGTTATACCAATAAAAACTAGATAGTCACATACTGCAGGTTTATTGGATTTTTTAAAAGTAATGGAAGCAGGTACTCAACAGCTAAGAAGCTATGTGTGGTCTTGGATTCACTGGAGGGGCAGATAATTAAATGAACATTTTCACAACTTCAACGGGGAAATGAATTAATGCAGCAAAAACATAACCTCGTGCTGTTTGGGGGGAAATCAAAGAAAAGAGTTGTCATTAGCTAGCTATTTATTAAGCAGCAGCTCCACTTTGTGTTCAGCTTTAAAAAAATATTTTGACTAAAACAAGGACAAAGTTTGCAGCAGTCCATAAAATCAGAGAGGTTGCCCTATACATAATCTATTCCATTTAAGCACTCCTTAGTGACGTAGGAGCTCTGATACACAAAGTTCACGTTGTCTTAACACTAAATTCTATGGGAGAGCCTTTTCACATAGGAGTGCCATATATGTGAGGTGGAAAATGCCGTCACATCGCCAGCTGACCTATGGGCAGCAACTCCATAGTTTTCAAGTCAAGAGACGAACAGAGGTGGTTTGCCATTGCCTTCCTCTACACAGCAACCCTGACTTTCTTGGTGGTCCCCCATCCAAGTGCTTACCAGTGTCAACCTTGCTTAGCTTTCAAGATTGGGCTAGCCTGGGCCATCCAGGTACATATATGTACGGGAGCATATTCAGAGTTCTGAACTGGAATGACAAATAATCTTCCCTCTGGGATAGTTTATTATGATTTCTAATTTACAGAAAGGAAATCGAAGGCTGCAAAATCTGGGTTGTACCTGGGCAAGATGCTGAGAGCTACTTTATGCACAAAGTATTTTCAGGTAGGAAAAAGCATGAAAACTGCATATATATTTCCCCGCATCACAGTTGCGCATACATACAGAAAGCCACAATTAACCATAGCTTTCTAGCTATGTACAATTGTCACACACTGTCTATAGGCAGGTTGGGCTCACATTTTCCTAAACAGAAACACTTGCTGTGTAGAAACCCGTTTGTTATGTGCTCTCTATACTGTGGTCAAATAAAACTTGAACACAGAACTCAAGGCCCAGTTATATAACTCCCTTCATTGCCCCTCCCCCATCCAGCCTCTGTTCAGTTCAATTACATACAAACATCCAGGGAAATGGAATATCTGAAAAGCTGCTTAACAATGACAGACTATGAAAATTAACTATTTATAGACCAGATCCTATTTGAACTCCATTTGGGGGCACTTACCTACTGCAGCCATGAGGGGAAAAGATGTAGCCTGAGAGAATAAACTGTAAGCCTGAAAAACCAATCTATACATAGCTTGCTTCACCATTTCTTCCCACCACTAGAGGGCTTTTTCAGGATTTCCCGCACCTCCTTAATCTGTCATTGACACGTCACTATAGCAGGGGTGTCAATTTCTGAGTAAGAAAAAAAAAGTCCTCTTGTGGTATGCAAGGAGGAAGTGGCAGCTGGAGGAGTCAGGTTGGGGGAAAAGGCAATGATGTCGGTGGGGCAGGGAAACAGCCACACACTTTCCTGTCTGCTCAGCATCCACCCTGGCTTTGCTGTGATCTTTCCAAGACATTATAATAAAACATAAGAACATAAGAGAAGCCAATGTTGGATCAGGCCAATAGCCCATCCAGTCCAACACTGTCACACAGTGGCCAAAAATACCAGGTGCCATCAGGAGGTCCACCAGAGGGGCACTAGAAGCCCTCCCACTGTTGACCCCCCCCCAAGCACCAAGAATACAGAGCATCACTTGCCCCAGAGTCCCTATCTATAAAAAGGTAAAGGTTCCCTTGCTCGAAAGCCAGTCAAATCCGACTCTAGGGTTGCTGTGCTCATCTCCGTTTCAAAGCTGAAGAGCCAGCGCTGTCCGAAGACATTTCTGTGGTCATGTGGCCGGCATGACTAAGGTGCACGGAACGCTGTTACCTTCCCACTGAAATGGTACCTATTTATCTACTTGCAATTTCTTGCTTTCGAACTGCTAGGTTGGCAGGAGCTGAAACTAGAGACGGGAGCTCACTCCGTCATGCTGCACACTCGGGTCTCGAACTGCTGAACTACCGACCTTCCCCAACCTGCAGTTCAGCATCTTAACCACTTGAGCCACCGCAGCTCCATCCATCTATCTATACCTTGTGGCTAATAGCCACCGATGGACTCCATATGCTTATCTAATTCCCTCTTGAAGCCGTCCATGCTTGTAGCCGCCACCACCTCCTGTGGCAGTGAATTCCATGTGTTAATCACTCTTTGGTTGAAGAAATACTTCCTTTTATCTGTTCTAACCTGACTGCTCAGCAATTTCATTGAGTGCCCATGAATTCTTGTATTGTGAGAAAGGGAGAAAAGTACCTCTTTCTCTACCTGCTCTATCCCATGCATAATCTTATAAACCTCGATCATGTCACCCCCAGCCGTTGTTTCTCCAGGCTAAAGAGCCCCAAGCGCTTTAACCTTTCTTCATAGGGAAAGTGTTCCAACCCTTTTATCATTCTAGTCGCCCTTTTCTTGTGTTCTTATGTTCTTATGTACTCTATTTGCATCATGTCTCACACCACAAGCTGCAGATGCTTCCATGGTCTTTCATCTCCTCCTTCAGCCACCATTGTCCCTGATGATTCCTACATACAATAGACACAGGTTGGACTCAATGCATCACTTAGACCAAAAAATGAAATGTGAGTACATGCCAGTCTGAAGAGCAGGGTGAGAAGTCAACATTCATGTCTCATGATGCCACAACAGCTGGGGAGAATAGTTGTCTCTAGGTTCCAAAAGACAATAAAAGAGATTCTTCAAAAACCCATTGGAAGGCCTTCCCAGACAATAAAATATAGGTGTGTTGGTTGCTGAGTAATTATAAGGGATCCAGATGGTGTTCTCTCTGTTAGCACATTCATTACAGGGAAACTACATTTTTATAGCACTCAAACCTTAGTTTTCAGTTGCTGAGAAAATGTGTTTTCTTCCCCACCCTACAGTAAGCATATGCATTATAATACGCTATGTAGGTAGTGATCTTGCAAGTGTTACTGGCAGCTATTGGACAGAACCCGTGCCATTACCTGTCCTACACACAAGCAACTCAATGACTTTTCAACACTTCTATAATTTTTGATTGCGTTACTATAATGTGTTCTACATGGGAATGCATAACAGTGACTGATGCTCTGGGGATGCCCTTGAGAATGATTCAGAAGCTTCAGTCAGTACAGATGGGTTATTAGTTGACAGGAACAAAATGTTGTGAGAACATATCCCCAATCCTGGCCTGCCTGCACTGGGTACTGAGTAGCTTCTGATCAAGTGCCATCTCCCATAAAACCTCCCCAAGTCCTCAGAACTACCAGATGCTCTGCTCTGAGTTTGTTCTTTTATTGCAGTGAAGTCTGCAGAGGGGTGCTAAGAATTATCCACTTCAGGAATTAGTCCGAGCTAACCAGGTTGGCTAAATTTCTAAGATGTTATCCTCGTGATGAAAAAGGTTGGCTAAATTTCCAAGGAGATTTTATCCTCATGATGAAAAAGGTTGGAAACAATCGCATAAGTCAGGTAAAATGTGGGAGGGTAAAGAGTTCACACCCCCTTGCTGATATACTCCATTTATGTAAAAATATAGAGTAACCCTTCACTTTATATGTTAGCAAGCAGACTTGAGCATAAATATGTAATGAATGGCCCTGAATTTAAAAAGCCTGTTGCCGGCTTCCGGTCTGGCTCCCGCGCATGGCGGACGCTTCCTCGGGTCGCTCCCGAGGGCGCCTCGCCCGCCCGCGGTGGAGGAGGGAATCCGCGCGAGCGGAGACCCGAACGAGCCCCTCAGAAGAGAGGAGCTCGGATCCGGGGCGCTTTAGGGCGCACTAGGGGGGAGTCGCTCTTTCGGCCGAGAGGTCGGAGATCATGATGCCACAACAGCTGGGGAGAATAGTTGTCTCTAGGTTCCAAAAGACAATAAAAGAGATTCTTCAAAAACCCATTGGAAGGCCTTCCCAGACAATAAAATATAGGTGTGTTGGTTGCTGAGTAATTATAAGGGATCCAGATGGTGTTCTCTCTGTTAGCACATTCATTACAGGGAAACTACATTTTTATAGCACTCAAACCTTAGTTTTCAGTTGCTGAGAAAATGTGTTTTCTTCCCCACCCTACAGTAAGCATATGCATTATAATACGCTATGTAGGTAGTGATCTTGCAAGTGTTACTGGCAGCTATTGGACAGAACCCGTGCCATTACCTGTCCTACACACAAGCAACTCAATGACTTTTCAACACTTCTATAATTTTTGATTGCGTTACTATAATGTGTTCTACATGGGAATGCATAACAGTGACTGATGCTCTGGGGATGCCCTTGAGAATGATTCAGAAGCTTCAGTCAGTACAGATGGGTTATTAGTTGACAGGAACAAAATGTTGTGAGAACATATCCCCAATCCTGGCCTGCCTGCACTGGGTACTGAGTAGCTTCTGATCAAGTGCCATCTCCCATAAAACCTCCCCAAGTCCTCAGAACTACCAGATGCTCTGCTCTGAGTTTGTTCTTTTATTGCAGTGAAGTCTGCAGAGGGGTGCTAAGAATTATCCACTTCAGGAATTAGTCCGAGCTAACCAGGTTGGCTAAATTTCTAAGATGTTATCCTCGTGATGAAAAAGGTTGGCTAAATTTCCAAGGAGATTTTATCCTCATGATGAAAAAGGTTGGAAACAATCGCATAAGTCAGGTAAAATGTGGGAGGGTAAAGAGTTCACACCCCCTTGCTGATATACTCCATTTATGTAAAAATATAGAGTAACCCTTCACTTTATATGTTAGCAAGCAGACTTGAGCATAAATATGTAATGAATGGCCCTGAATTTAAAAAGCCTGTTGCCTATCTTTTTTTCCCCCTAAACTGGCTGTCCACACAGCAGATTTAAATACAATTATGAACATCTCCGATAAAATAAAATTAAAAAGATCTCAGATGCCAAAAGATCTCATCTGGTCTATCAGTGGTTCTCTCTTACATAATGAAAGCTGATCTTTCCTACCTTATCACTGATTGCTCAAATTATTCAATTATTTATTATTCTTTTCCCACACTAGCTTCAAAGTCTTCAGGATACAATCTTTTCTCTACCCACCATTTTATCCGTACAACTGTGATCAATCCCTTAACACTGTCTGGGATATACACACCCTAAATCTCAGCACTACATGCCAGTGCTAGGAGTTCAGTCCTAAACCTATAAACTCTAGTAGATCTTGCTGCCACCATTTGGAAAGGATATTAAGTTTTAATATTTCATATCAATATCGGACAAGTCTTGAGAGCCAGTTTGGTGTAGTGGTTAAGTGTGCGGACTCTAATCTGGGAGAACCGGGTTTGATTCCCCACTCCTCCACTTGTACCTGCTGATGTGACCTTGGGTCAGTCACAAGTTCTGGCACAGCTGTTCTTGAAAAAGAGCAGTTTGTGTCAGAGCTCTCTCAGCCCCACCCACCTCACAGGGTGTCTGTTGTGGGGAGGGGAAGGGGAAGAAGTTTGTAAGCTGCTCTGAGACACCTTTGGGTAGTGAAGGGCGGGGTATAAATCCAATCTCTTCTTCTTCTTCTTGATATTGGACAGACTACTCCGGGTCAGACTGTACATTCTCCATTAGAATGTCTGCATGCATGAGAGGAATGAGGTCTTGCTCTTACCCTGTCTCCCCTTTGCTCCAGTACATCAAGGCAGCATAAATGAGCACCAAACTAGATGTGGCAGTGGCCTTGTGGCCACCACGAGGACACCACCACTATTTTAAGGCAGTTAAAAACACCACAAGGGCCCAATCCTGATCAGGTCTGCAGAGTGGTACTCTTGCCCCCACACATACATTTTCAAGTGCTGAAACAGCCTTGGAGAGTACAGCCATTTTGTCCCTTGATAAGAAGGGGGAACAAGAGCACCTTGGCTCACCACGCTGCAGGTCGCCACCTGGCATTTTTTAAACAACCTTAAAATGGCGGCAGATTCCTCTTGGCAGTCATGAGGACACCCTCCCTCAACAGAATGCAACTTCCTTGTCTCTCCCCTCCCACTGCAGCCCTCTGATCACCATGAAATGCTACTCCTGAAGGACAGCAGATCTTGAGGAATTACATGGGGGGGGGTCTACAGCAGGAAGGGAAACAGTAGAAATTGCCAACCCATACTCACTAGCTACTTCCATTCTGGAGGTATAAGCATCTGTCCCCTTTGAGAGATAGGTCAAGGCTACGCCTTCTTCACCCCACCATCAGGGCAAGGTAACCATAGGGACCCCCTATTTACATGCTTCCTTTTACTTGGGGAATTCCCTTATTGGGCCAATCAGAACTTGGGGAACACAAGTCACAATTCCCTCCAAGAGAACTTCTGTCCAATCAATGCCAAAGTAAAGATGAAAGGCTTGGGATACCCAACAATAAAATTAGAGAGGTGTGCAAACTAGCAGGCTGTTTACACAAAACAGGGTGAAAGAGGTGTTAGATTTGAAATATCCATTGAGAAGATGAGAAGTAATGACAGAATGATCAAAAAATGCCATCTCTGTGTTGATTTCATTCTTCCTCCCTCATCCAGGTAGTGTAAATGTTACCTCCCTGCCAGGAAATATGGCTTGTATTGTCGTCTTTCAAAGGGGGCAAGCCTTCTTTGTCCTAAAATCATATGACTTCATCCATGACAATAACCACCCTGGGCTGGGAGGTAGGTGACTAAGAGCCTAAGACATTTTCTGCAGGGAAGGCTCTCCGCGAGGCCTGCATTTGTATACCTCTTCCCCATTTCCGCAAATGTTTTTGCAGTTTCAGGAGCAAAAACGAAGTTTGCCCTCTCTTGTGGCACAGCATGGGAATTCCCGGAAACACGGAGGTCTGGCGCTGTGAGGCAAAATGGGACAAACCTTGGTTTTGCTCATGAAACTACAAAAACATTTGTGGAAACAGGGGAGAGCCCCGGAGGTATAAAAATGCAGGCATGCAAAGAGCCACCCCTGCAGAAAACGTCTCTAAGCAACAGCATCCTCATAATCGCCACAAGGACACTGTCACGTTTAGTTTGGCCCTAGCTTGAGAGCAACTTGGGAGCTTTGTAGCAGAGTGGAAATCAGTCTCCCTGGTCTTAGTTAAACATGCTAGCCACCACTGTTCCCTCTAAGCTGAGTTAGTGTGAGCTAGCTCACAGTTTTTTAGCCTCCGGCTCACACATTTTTGTTTTAGCTCAGGAAGGATGGCTACAGAGCAAACCAATTTAATGCAGTAGTCAAATGGCTTGCTCACAACTTTAATGCCAGTAGCTTTTGTAGCAGAGTGGGAATTTGAACTGGAGTGTCCCTGGTCTTAGTTAAACATGCTAGCCACCGCACCACATGGGCAGCACATCTGCTTTGGTGTGTATGTACCTGTGTATGTGCGTGTTTCCTATCTGTTAGCCCCGATCTCCCTCACCCCCAGCCCAGTCAGCGAAATTTGCAAGCTGCTTATGGGAGAGAGGTGAGCCAAGCCTGAGCCTCTAGCTGGTGCAACTCAAGGTAAGAAAATAGTTCACACAAATATCCTGTGCATTTATAGACTCAAGAAAGCCCTCCGCCATGCCACTGAAATGATGCAATGGTAAGCGGAACTGCTGGGCATGGAAATGCCGGGGTTATCCCGTTGAACAGGGAAATTGATAGAGGACACCCCTGGGTGCCATACATCTCACTCTCCCCTCACTGCTTTTCCCGCTGCTTGGGACACTGAAAGCAGACAGTAAAGGCCAAGAATAATAGTCAGATTAAACTGATTCTGATGGTTACGTAGTGTTTGGAAATGATTCCAATTATTTATATTAAACAGATGTGGTTCTGGTCAGATTTTGATTTGATTCTTTTTAACTGCCTGACCACACTTGACCAGTAGAGGCAAGTAACAAGCCAACAGAAAGCTGAGAAAGACGGAGAGGTAATCGATTAAATTTAGGGAGCCCATAACCTCTCACCAAGGACAAAGACCCTTAGATCGCCATAAAGACAGAAGAACAATATCAGTGTATAAAGTTATGGGCGGCTGTGATATCACCAGCCTGAAAACCAATTGCCTCTCTTTGTTTTCCCCTTATTTGCATGTTTCAAGTTTTTAAGCCTGCAATGGCAGAATTCAGAATGTTGCTTAATCATCTCAGCTACTGCTTGGAAAGAAAACTGGCTATGCTGGAGGAGCCAGGGTCACGTTTCCTAGGTTAGTCAGGAACCCCTCTCCCCAAATAACCCACCAAAATCTGTGTTATAAATGCAAATCAACTTATTGCTAGGCCACATTTCAATACTCAGTTCCACTATTCGGTGGGTACCTTGTGAGCTGGCAATAATGTCCTGCAAAGGAGGTCAAATGCAGGAGATGTCATAGTTTGTAGTAATATTATACACACAAAAAAAAGGTGAAGTCCATTGACAAAGTCTATGCTCCTAGAATCTATCCTGAGTAGGACAGAAATCAAAGCTTCCCACTTGCTATTGTTTAATTTGTTACCTTAATGAGAATATTTCTGATGGTTTTTATTCCTCAGAACTGAGCAGTTTTCATCAGACTGCAAAGTTAATTTTTTATGGCTGCATACATATATTAAGTCTAATTTGCAAGTGAAGGAGAATCAGCAGAGGATGTAAATCCCACCTTATCTAAAACTACACAGCACCATGTATATATAATTTTTTCTTCTCCGATTCCATGTGTATTTCCCTAACCGTCATTTATTAATAGGCTTACCATCTGCATTCAGCTTTCAGATCCGGCAATTAATAGGCAGGAGGCTGGCAACACTGCGCATATGACTTTCAGAATATGAGGGGAAAACACAGATAAGCAAGTCATTTAACAGAAAAGAATTCAAACCTAATACACACACAAATACGAAGATGGTAGGAAGAGTTCGTTGTTGAGATTTAAATAACCATGGTTAGATGAGACAACATTCACAGTCCTTGCAGTAGCAAATCTTCATATAGAATTAATGAGGGGAAGAGCCTCCCCCCTCCAGTATATAGATTTGCACAAGATAATACAAGAAGTCAAACTTCATCTTCTACTTTTGCTCCAGTGACTTTTTCCATTATGGACTAGGGAACAGCTCAAAATGTGCACAGAATTGGAAGCAAATATGTGACCTATTGTAAGTATTTTTACTTTTTTCAAAAGGGTGAGTGGACCGTCCCATACCATATGATGAAGGTAAGGGGCAGTGGCTCAGTGGCAGATGATCAGCTTTGCATGCAGAAGGTCCCAGGTTCAATCCCCAGCACCTCCAGTTAAAGCATCTGCTAACAGGCAAGGTGAAAGACCTCTGCATAGGACCCTGGAGAGCCTCTGCCAGTCTGAGTAGACAATGCTGACTTTGATAGACTGGTGGTCTGACTCAGTGAAAGGGGGCTTCATGTGTAAAATGTGCAGAACCGTGCACTTCACTGCAGACCTCTGGAGCAGCCAGCAGCACAGCTTCCTCTCCCTCCCGCCCACTGGTGGTAACCAGAGGACCTCTCTGTCTGGACTGTCAGGGCACATCCCAGGCCCCTGGAGGAGACAGTCCTTCCACCAGGCTACAAAGTGGGTCTGCTCCATGCACAAGGGATGGATGATGACCACACAGAGCAAAACATCACTGATGCGATACAGAGTGGCCTGACAAAGTGTGTGGGCAGTGGCAACCTGTCTGTTGTGTGAGAGGCAGGGGGAGGTGGTTGAGCCTGAACACCAGCTCATCTTGGACTTACCCACCCGCTGGAACGCCACCTACGCCATGATTGCATGTTTGGTGGAGCAGAAGAGCACGGTGCAGGATGTCATCTCCTCCATGACCATCCTGCATAGGGAAGAGGGAACTCAGCATCAGCTCCAACATCTGGCTGACCCTCTCCCAAATGGTGCTTGTGCTCAAGACCTTCCAGGACTCCACTGACTGTGCTCTGTGTCCATATGGCCAGCCTGGGACAAGTCATCCCCGATTTGAGGTCTGGACCAGGTGCTGCCTCGACACTGGAGCCGGGCTCCAAGGGGACGGCTGTTCTCCCACAGGTCAGGGCCTTGGTACAGAGGTTGCAGGTGGGCATCACCACCAGCCTGCATTCTCTCTGCAAGGAAGGGAAGTAGAAGCTGTCCCGTATGTGTGACCCCCGGATAAAATGCAGCATTGCTGGCCAGAATGCAGAACTTGTGCAATGAAAGCGTGAGCTCTGCAAAGAAGTGTGGCGACTACAGGCCAGCAGACATGGCCAGAGGGGAAAGTGGTTGGAAGAGGCTGGGGGGGGGGAGAGAAAGAGGAGCCTGGCACCTCTGCCTCAAAGAGCCCAACCAGGGAGAAGCCTGGCTACTGGCTGTCAATGGTGAACTGGGAGGTCAGCAGTGGCAGGGATGCCAGGCATGCAATGGCAGAGGATTTGGCAGAGGTGAGGGTGACAGAGTACCTCGCCTAGTCCCCTGAGCCTGCCTCTGCTGATCCCCTGGAGTACTGGTCACGCAAGGCTGCCATCTGGCTCGACCTCTCTCGCGTGGCCATGAGTCTCCTCTCCTGCCTTCTCGCCAGTGTTCAGCTTGAGCAGGTATTCTCCTACCTGGGAGGCACTCAGTCCCACCGATCCCTCTTAGACCTGGCCAGGGTGGATGAGTTCGCTTTCCTCAAGATCAACTTCTCCCTGCTGTGCTACCCCTCTCTGTACCTCACAGGATAAGATCCAGGCCTCCTGTTGTCCCCCTGTATGTCTTCCTCTTCTCTGGTTGATCCATCATGCAGCCTGTGGGTTGCCCCCTTGGCGCTTGGGTGGGAAGATGGCTGCCTCTGCCCTCACCCAACACCTAGCTCATAAAACGATATCTACCTCATAACACAACACCTACCTCTTGGAACAACATCACATCAGCAAACATCTACCTCTACAAACATCTGCCTGTACAAGATGGCCCCTGTTTGACTACCCATTTTCATTACATTTGTACAATTCACAACAGGTGGTATCTTATCTGTACAATGCGTTCTGCTAATGGTGAATAACCAGATATTTCACCCAGGGGTAGGCTGTGACCAGAAGATCTATGTGTTTGGGCCTAAGGGGGACTGGGAGTGTTGTGGGCATGCCTCGCTGGGTTCCAGTGCTTGCCAGGGGTGCCCACCAAGCTGTCTTGGAGTTACTTTGGGGAGCCCCTGTAGGAACTCTGGGGATGTCTGTCTTTCTGTCATTCTGAACCTTCCTTTTGAGACTTGGGGGTGGTCTGGCTGGCTCAACATGTGTTTCCATTCCTCTACACAGTAGAAGAATTCACCATGGCTGATGGGTATGCTCTGGACCTGTGCGTTTCAGCCCTTGTGGGGCTGTGAAAATTGTGGGCACGTTTCCCTTGGTTGTCTGGTGTGGCTGGGGTACCCAACAAGCTGTTGTGGGGTTACTTTGGGGGGGGCCTGTTGGAAGTCTTGTCATGTCTGCCTTTCTGTTGTTCCAAATCTGCCCTTGGAAACTTGGGGGAGCTGCGAGCATAGGGGGATTCTTGCCTCGCTTCCAATATCTGGCTGGGGCAGGGTCTGCCCAGGTGAAGTTTCTCTGTGAGTTTGGTGTCACTGGCTTGTTTCTGAGCTGTTCCACAGACTCCTATAACGGTGGCTGCCTTTTCCAGAGAGAGCACTGGGGAGCCCTTTTGGGAGGGATCTGTAACTGGGAACCTAGAAATGTGATCCAGTACCAACTTGGAGAAATTGTAGAGGAGCAGGCGACAATGTGAGGTTCCCTGTGCATTTGGTGTGGGTAGCTTGCAGGGGGTCCATTCTATACACCTTTGAACCTGTGCCTGACATTTCCATTAAAAGAACTTTCCTGGCTTGAACTTAGTTCTGTTGGGTTTGCACTGCCACAGTGGCACTAGTTCTGCTGGGCTTGCAAAAATGCTCGCCACCTTCGGCTTCAGTTTTTGCTGCAGAAATTCTCAAGTACTTTGATTCTGTTCTGCTGAACTTCTATTGCCCTTGCTTTTTTGTTGTTTCTTTTCCTCCATTGGGAACAATGGAGGATGGGGGTAACTTCTTTGGGGGGAGACTCTAACTCAAGCCCCATAAATAAAATCATCACCAAACTTGGAGGCCAGGTAGAGGAAAAACATCCAGAGATTCCCTGTGAGTTTGGTGTCTCTAGCTTGCACAGGATCCATTCTATACATTCCTGGACTTCCTGCACCTGTCACTTCCCCAAAAAGCACTTTCCTGGGGGCACCTTCTTTGGGAGGCTGTAACTCAGACCCTGTAATTCCAATCATCATCAGACTTGGTGCACAGATAGAGGATAGTCATCTGGAGTTCCCCTGCACATCCGGACTGTGCTGTGGGACTGTTCTACCACATCATGAACCTCACAAACATCACCAGTTCATTTCATGTCAAAACGTTTGTGATGGTCTGTGGTCTGTGAACCAGGCATGCCACGAACCTCAAACTGAACTGTATTTTCCCAGTTTGTGCCCAACCCTACTTCTGGGTTCACACCAGAAGTGACATCACAGTGTTGCCGCAACACCCCTTTTACATGTCCCCATCCTCTACAACTCCTGCCAGTTGCCAGCACTGAGCTGGCAATCCGACTTCCATAATAAGCTCACTGCTAAAATTATGTACGTCACCATCCACTCTGAAGGACTTGGCTCCATGCAGCCTGGCTTCATCCCGACCTCAGATCGATAGGACCTACCTGGGTTTAATACCACGTGGTTAGGGGGCACTTTCCCACAACATTCTTTCAAAGTTAGGTCTCTTCCTCCATACTATCTCTGCCACATTTGTAATTCTTACTGATACAAAGAGTGGGACTTTGGGGGGCCAGCAAGTGAATTTCCAAGATCCTGCCTGACCACTTGAATTGGGAGGCACCAAAAAATATCAGGGAACATGCAGCTTCCATTTTACCAGTAGTATGGTCATATCTAGCCATCTCCTTTTGTAAATTAGTACTAGTATCTTTACAGTATCTGATACTCTTCTTGTTTTGTCGTTTTAATTTAGGTTTCAGCATCAATACGGCTGAGTCAAAGTACTAACATCTTTAATAATAGTCCATTAATATTCCCCATCGCTATCCCTCGCTTCCACCCACCCACCCAAAAAAGAAAGAAATCTTTCTATGGTTTCCTGTTGCAGCGGTTTCTCTTGATACCATAGCATTTTCACATGTTAATTTTGGTCCAAGTAACCCAAGAACTTGGAAGTATTCAACAAGCGCCTTTTCTACTTCTTTGGGGGGGAATTTTGAAAACAGAAGTAGGTCCCTAACCTTTGTTCTCCTGCTCACAGCTGGGTCGTATTAATGCAATCTCTTCCCCAGTAGGGTGATTAGAGAAGATGGTCACGGGATCATTATCACCTCCCTCCACCGTGGCTCCTTCTGCCATCAATTCATTCGCAACTCACAAGCAATTGTGTACCCAAAAGATGCTATTTGAAAGGCTTGAATGCATTCTGAATCCCTTCTATGGCATCCTTCTCACCATGAATGGCCTTAAAAAAGATGTTTTCTCTGTTCAATCTAAACACCAGCAGAAATGTCATCACCTTCCAAATTAGGTTTGGTTCTCAAAGAGCGGCTGGTAACTTAGCATGCCTTCTGGATGCCTTAGCTAGAAGACAGTTTGCCTGAGGCAAGCCAGTATAACTCAGGTTGCTACAGCAAGGCTGAAGACGGAGATCCAAACAGGTCCACTTTTCCCTTTCCCACTTCATTATTTTTATGGCATTTAATATACAAACTAATTTATGCTCTCGTAATTATTTCAAACTGAAAATGACAGCTCTCAAATCAGTCTTGCAGAAAACTGCAACAGCAAACTGAAGCAAATCTTTTGTGGAGAGTAACTGAATTCAGCGGGAACAGGGTTGAGCCCGAGCTGGAAATACTGCGACCGTCCTGTCTTCAGGTTATTAGATAACACAGAAGCATTGATGCAAATTATTTTTGATAATTTATGCCAAATTGTAGCAATGCATTTTAAATGTGAGAATATAATTTCTCATGTCAGTCCTGATACAAAAATGTTAGTGGTAAGACAAATAATATTAACATACTTGCTAAGCACTTAAAACAATCCTTTCCCAGTTGTCTAAAATGCAAATGATCTTCATTGAAGTACATAATAATTCTTTTTGAAATAAACTTTTGTAGGCCAGTAAATTTACAAGGCTTTAGCATTTAAACAAGGGTCAAAGATAAATACATTTCAAATTCAATAGAGATGATGCACACACACACACACACACACACACACACACACACAAAAGCAACTAACCATCAACCCTGAGTGAGATATATAATATTTGTGCAAGATTTTGTTGCTTCTGTCACTTCCCGTTTTGGCTTCAGCAATTACTGTTAGTAAGGTTTAAAGGTTTCACTTGCTCGAAAGCCAGTTGAATCCGACTCTAGGGGACAGTGCTCTTCTCCGTTTCCGAGCCGAAGAACCAGTGCTGTCCGAAGACATTTCCGTGGTCATGTGGCCGGCATGACTAAACGCCGAGGCACATGGAACACTGTTACCCTCCCAACAAAGCGGTACCTATGGCCCCAATTACCATTAGTAGACAGGGCCTTAATCATCATTTCTTGGAAACCTGGAGAAATTTGTAACAATCCTCCTCTACCACAAATGTTTC
Organism: Gekko japonicus; assembly: GCF_001447785.1. Taxonomy (NCBI): domain Eukaryota; kingdom Metazoa; phylum Chordata; class Lepidosauria; order Squamata; family Gekkonidae; genus Gekko; species Gekko japonicus. Next base: position 1,397,972 of record NW_015167064.1, read on the forward strand.
TGTGCATGTTGTCTCACAAAGCATGAAAGAAAAATCCCCTTTGGCTTCTCATATGACATGGTAATGGGCTTCAGTAAAGAGTACCAGTCCTCTCTCTCCCCCGTAATGCCTTGGCAGGAAAAAGAGTGTCTTTTAGGAACGCAGTCATATCCAGCTGTGTTTCAGATGATGTGATTCAGGGGCACACAACTATAGGGGCCAAAATTGACTCAAATGGGAACTAAGTGGACTGTCTTAAGTATGACATCAACAAACTCCACCCCATGGCATCCTAAGCACCCTATGAATTTTAGAGTTTGGGATGCTAGACAAACAGTGATATGGGCCAAAATTGACTCAAAGTATGACATCAACAAGCTCCACCCCATGGCATCATAAGCATCCTATGAATTTTAGAGTTTGGGATGCTAGAAATATGTCACTGCTCAGAGCTCGGATAGGATGAAGATAACTATCTCGCTGTGTAGATGAATTGCAAATTGCAGGTTCACACAACCTAAATTTGCCTTTGGGTTGTAAAGGGAAGGAAGGGGAGTTTTAACCTTTCAGCTTCCACTTTGTTTCACTGTTCACAAGCCGACACACTGTGAGGTTCTAAGCATTTGAAAGGAAAAACTAACCTGGGTCTCAGCATCTCTTGGCACCTTGCCTAAGATTTGCCACCCGACCCTTGTGGCGCTGCGCCATTGCCTCCGCGACCCCTGCCCTGACACTGCTGAGCTAGCCAGTTGGGGCATGGAGCCCAGCAGTGCTTCCTGAGTCACCAAACTGCTGGTGGGGCTGCAGGCTGCGCCACGTATTTTTTGGGGGGCTGTATGCTGTGTACCCCTGCTCTAATTTATCCTCACTGTCTGGCCGGTTGGAGTGCCGGGCTGTGGCTGCTCAGGAAGAATACAGGACACGAGCGTATCACATGCTCCTTCTTTTCACCAGCCGCCCATGCAGTAGCCGGCCTCACACTATTGTTTTTATTTATTTATGTATTTATTTAAAACATTTGTATCCAGCCTTTCCTCCCAATTGGGACACATGCACAGTAGAAGGCCCAGGTCACCTGTCCCAGATGCCCCATAGCTAAGACTTCCAGTGCCCCAAAGCAACTCCATATGGCCCAAACTAATTCCTGCCAAGCCATCTACAAAACTTAAACAACCTTCTGTTTCTCTGGTAAAATTCAAAATACTTCTCCCCCCTGGCCCCTGCAGTTCCCTGGCACACAAGTGTGACCCGCATTCCAAGCTAACTTCATTTGCCTATTAATTAGCATTCATAGTCAGAAGCCAAGAAGTCACCGAGCAAGGCAACATGTCTTGTAACAATATTCAGATCCTGCAGAGTTACTTCATTCTGCAGGGCACAAAGAGGTAATATTTTGCAGGAAAATTACAAAAACTGGAGGAAAAAAGGGAGGGGGGGTTAGCAGTTTATATCACCCATACTGAGGCCAAGAACAATACAAAATTGTGCAACAAATTCCCCTTTCTGATTCTACAACTGAGTATGTATCAGTGCCACATCTGTGTGGCATGTTATGCCTGCCATTCCAAGTCACTTTCCTGGCCCTTTTCTGTGTTGACGGCAAGCTAAGCCTCTTTCCGGCAAGTTCCGTGATGCAGATCATCCCCTGAAGTCAATGAAATACTGGCAGGAGCTCTTGGCACTTGCAGAATTTCATCTTCTCTTCCAATTAGTGTCACAACCTACAGTGTTCTTTGAGAGGTCTGTTTGTGGGATCTTGGGGGGTGAACAGCCACCCACATGAAGTTTGCTTGGAGAACGTGATGCCAAGTCCCCCACCCCCGGCACTGGGAAGGCGAGTTGAGCTATTACTTCTCTGAAGATAAAGGTGACACGACTTTGGACAGGGTTCAAAATGGTAGGAAAACAAAGACTGCCTTGGAAGTTTCAAAGCAACATCCGTCCCTCAAGCCAACTGTTCAGCTCCTGAAGCAGATACACATATTAAAATTCAAAGAACACCGTTCCATGCAATGAAATTTTGCTCTAGAAATCCACATCTTTGCTGATACACTCCATGTCTATGGGGAAAAACAGAGATCCTGAAGGTGTCTTTAAGGATGCCAGGTATAGAGACTTGTTTGGTGGATTTCACAGTTATTTGAGCGGCTGGAGTTCGAAAGTGCTGTTTAGTTCAGTCCTGCTAACCACCTTTCTGTCAACTAGAAATACCCAAAGTGGTATACAATGTTTAACAAAATTTAATAAAAGCATAATGAACAGTACACTGTCACTGCAATCCTGTGCAGGCTTACCTTGATTTAGGCTAGAGTAGATCAACAACCTCAGATATGCAGACGATACCACTCTGATGGCAGAAAGTGAAGAGGACCTAAAGAGCCTCTTGCTCAGGGTAAAAGAGGAGAGTGCAAAAGTGGGCTTGAAGCTCAACATCAAAAAAACTAAGATCATGGCATTCGGCCCCATCACTCCTTGGCAAATAGAAGGGAAAGTCGTGGAAGTAGTGACAGACTTCACGTTCCTGGGATCCCAGATCACCACAGACTGTGACAGCAGCCATGAAATTAAAAGACGCCTGCTCCTTGGGAGGAAAGCGATGGCGAACCTAAACAGCATGATAAAAAGTAGAGACATCACCCTGCCAACAAAAGTCCGCATGGTCAAAGCAATGGTATTCCTAGTAGTCATGTATGGCTGCGAGAGTTGGACTATAAGGAAGGCCGAGCGCCGAAGAATAGATTCTTTTGAACTATGGTGCTGGAGAAGACTCTTGAGAGTCCCTTGGACTGCAAGAAGATCAAATCAGTCAATCCTAAAAGAAATCAACCCTGACTGTTCCTGAAAGGCCAGATACTGAAGCTGAAGCTGAAATACTTTGGCCACCAAATGAGAAGAGAGCACTCACTGGAGAAGACCCTGATGCTGGGAAAGATTGAAGGTCAAAGAAGACGGGGACGGCAAAGGATGAGATGGTTGGACGGTGTCATAGATGCAACGAACATAAAATTGAGCAAACTTCAGAGGACGGTGGAAGACCAAAAGGCCTGGCGGGAGCTGGCCCATGGGGTCGCGAAGAGTCGGACTCGACTGTGTGACTGAACAACAACAACAACAACAAGCTCCGTATAGGATTGACCAGTTAGGTTGTAATCCTAAAGGAAGTCTGTTAACTGCTTAGGACAGCTACTTAAGCTGCATGCTGGGATAACGCAAGAGATTCTCTAGCACAGAATGCCCTTCCCTGTACTCAGTGGGAGCGAAGAAGGATGTCCCCGCCACCAGCCACCATGCCTCCACAGCCGTAGCACCTCTTAGAATGCACAAGTCTTCTCTAAACCACATAAACCTCAGCCAGGACACCCGTAGCTCAGCTGAGAGAATGCATGGCATGAAGGGGATATATCTCCCCAGCCTTGAGGCACACACACTTACAAGACACAGCAGGAGACTTTCATGATGGAAACCATAGATACGCTGCACAAAAAAGGGATCCCTTTGCATAAACGGCCAAGGAAAAGAACAAACATTGCTTCGGCACACTGCCAACACAGCTCTGCTCAGAACCCTTACAGGGATTCCTGCAAATCTCTCCCCCTGCCGCAGTATACCTCCTTTGTATTCAGCTCAACAACTCCTCCTCCTTCAGTGCTTACTGTGCTTACAGTGCTTACTGTGGAGCGCCAGTTTGGTGTAGTGGTTAAGTGTGCGGACTCTAATCTGGGGAAACTGGGTTTGATTCCCCACTTCTCCACTTGCAGCTGCTGGATGACCTTGGGCAAGCCATAGTTGTGTCAGAGCTGTTTTCTCGAAAAAGCTCTCTCAGCCGCACATACCTCACAGCCAATGCTCCCTCTAAGCTGAGCCGCACATACCAGCATGTCTGTTGTGGGGAGGGGAGGGGAAGGGAAAGGAGTTTGTAAGCCGCTCTGAGACTCCGAGTTAAGGGAAGGGTATAAATCCAATCTCTTCTTCTTCTTCTTCTTCCTACCATGGGGCACAGAGTGAGTATGGTGGAGGGGGAACTTCAAGATACGCTGGCAGAATATGTATGATATCAGTGGGATATCACGCTACTGTAAACCCCTATTCTCCTGGAGGAGCACATATCAGAGTGACTACTGGGCACTCCAACTATTGCTGGTGGTGGTGACCCCTTTTGCCTTGAGTGAGCAACACCTTATGGAGCAGGACAAACCGTAACTGCAGAATGGGTCCCAGTGCTGTTTCCTATAGGAGACAGGCACATTATACTGGCCTAGTTATTATACAGCCTCCCTCCAGTAGGCGAATCCTGCTGCGTGGAAGCTCCAAGGAGAAGGGTAAGAGATACAGGCACCCAGATGGTGCTGCTATCTCAAATTCATACTTCACACCATGTGCAGACATGCTGTCTGTTGCTTCTTCTGAGCATTACCCATGACCAATGCTCCCTCTAAGCTATGGAGTCCTGTGAGCAAAGTTCTATTTTGTGAGCTACGGCCATCAAAGCTGTGAGCGAGCAATTTGGCTGCTGCATAAATTCGTTTGTTCCGGAGCCCTCCTTCCTGAGCTAAGACAAAAATGTTTGAGCCAGAGGCTAAAAAACTGTGAGCTAGTTCACACTAACTCAGCTTAGAGGGAACACTGCCCATGACTGTCCTTGAGTCTCTTTTTGGCCATTGCCAGGCAGCCCTCCAATAGGGATAGGGGTCAGGAGGGATTCCTATTCACAGTGTAGTGCCCACCACCAGCAGAGCCGACCACAGTGACGTGACCCACAGCTGCTGGGACCAGGGTGCCTCTAGCTCCTCTGCTGTCCCAGCTCTCTTGTTCTACCCTGGTTCCTGCACCATTGCAAGCTGCTTAGCAAACAACTGTGTGACCAGCACAGGTCATCATGGTGTGAGAGTGACAGGCAGCCCTGCCTATGAGGCTACAGTCTGTTGATACAGCCAGGGCCGGCTCACCCACTAGGCGAACTAGGCATTCGCCTAGAGTGCTGGGCCCTGAATGGGGCGCCGAGCTGTGTCTCCCCCCCACCGCCAAAAGCCCCCAAGCAGCTCTCCAAGTGTCAGCACTTCGCTAATTGGGGAGAGGCATCCGGTGAGCATCCCCCGCCTGGAGACAGGATCCCCCCCACCTCCCTCCCAAACTGCCTTCGGAAGCGGAGCACGAGAGAAATCTCTCTTCCATCTTGGGGGGCGGTGCAGGAACATGTGGGGCGTGCTCGCTGGGTCTGACAGCTGCAGGGGGGAGGCGGTGGCAGCGGTAGCAAAAGGGTGGCTGGCTCCAGAGGTCTCCAGGCCCCACCGGGAGGTTGGCATCTGCACCGCAAGGCAGCCTCGCCTAGGGCGCAGAAACACCTCGAGCCGGCCCTGGATACAGCCCTGATGCAGTTGAGCCTCCTGCCCCCATATGTGCCTGCATGTATTCATGTAAATGAAAAGTAGCATTACTATGTCCAGCCAATGGGGACAGTCCATGTGGGGGGGGGGAGTGGCATGAGCTACAAAACCCTGAGCTACAAAAACCTACCCCACTTGACTCACCAATTAAAAAACAGTTGAGGAAGATTCCTCTTATTCGACCAGACCAGGGCCCTTTCCAGGTGAACCCAACCAGGCAGGTAGGGCAGCTCTCTTTCTCCGCCAAGGGATCCTCCTAACCCAGCTGCCTCCATCTTGAATCACAATGCATCGAGATCAAAAGAAAAAGGATTCACATTCTGCCGCTTGTAATATAAGAGGGAGAATTCTTTTTGGCTTGCATTCTAATGAATACATGTCATATAGGAGTTCCCCCCCCCCATCAAGTTGATTGAGTCCTCAAATGGTAATCAGAAGGATTAGATTTGTACCCATCATCCATTTCACTCCATTTACGAAACAATACGATTAATAAAAGGAATACACTTTATTCTATCCGGAGCGCTTGATTTAATTTTTTTTTAAGGGAACAGCAAATTAACAGCGAGAAAAAAGAGGCCCAGCACTTTTCTCTTTGAAGAAACCCGCACAACTCTTCTTTGCTATACAGAGCTTTACAGTAGCTGGCAGGACAGGATAGATCCTCCAGGCTGCTAGTTATGCATAACCAGAATTTTTTTAAAAACTGCTGAAATGCAATCTCTTGCTGCCCTCTAGAAGCAGATGGATGAATATGTCTTTCTATGGTAGAACATATTTAAAGGCTTTTAACACGTTGGGCATAATTAAACTCGGGCTTAAATGCATTTAAATCCATTAAAATCAATAGGCTCATTGGATTCAGTTTTGCATTGTGGCCCCTGAGCTTGAATAAAATGAACAGTCCTCATGCAAACTGGGCTAAAGCATGAAACTCTGTGCACAAAGAACCCACTGATTTCGAAGAGACTTCTATGTATCTGTTTTCAAGAACTGCATCCAGGTTTCCCAGTGCTGAGTATTTATGCTGGTATATTTGTTCATAGTACTGGCTTTATAATGTACTGGGTTCAAGACGCATAGTGATTTCTGAACCAATTTGGATAGTTTGGAGGAGGTTGAGAGCCTTATCCCAAAGAGCTGCCTTTAAGCAAGAAGCTCTGTCGAAGCATACCTTGGGAAATTTTGCAAGTAATCACGTTATGGGACTATAATGTACTGATTTCAGCTCATCATTTATTAGCAGGCAAAACTGAGACAAGGAAGCAGGACCCAGGGGTCTGCTTATATGTCGGTCCAAGCCACACCCAACAAACACACCCCACACCCGTGATAGGTTTATTTACAGTGCACCAATAGCAGTTTTCTTTGCAGATCTGGGCTAATCTATTGGTCCATTTTAGGATCCTACGAGTCTATTGTTTCGGGTCGCGAAGCTTTGCTAGTGCGCTTGACCACGTGCACACCCGACCGCATGCGTGGTCCTTTGTTAGTACATAACAGACTTAATATTAAAATTTTTGAAGATAAAGTGTCAGAGTGCTTACCCTTGAAAATGACCCAGAAACTGCAACTGGTCCAGAACGCGGTGGTGCGTGTTCTCGCAGGAACCTCTTTTAGAGCCCACATTCAACCGATGCTCTGCCAGCTGCACTGGCTCCAGATTGAATACCAGATCAGGTTCAAGGTTTTGATATTGACCTTTATAGCCCTAAACAGTCTGGGACCAGCATACCTTCGGGACTGCCTCTCCTGATACACCCCCCCCCCAAACGGATTTGTACTCAATTAACAACAATACAACAATCTACTGGTGATTCCTGGCTTGAAAAGTATCCAGCCGCCCTCAACCAGAGCCAGGGCTTTTTTGGCCCTGGCTCCAACCTGGTGGAATGCCCTGCCAAGTAAGATCTGGGGCCCTGTGTAATTTGAGGCAGTTTTTCAGGGCCTGCAAGACAGAGGTGTTCCGCTGGGCTTACGGCTGAGAGCAGCAATGGTTTTCACTCTAGACTAGCCCCCCCTCTTTTCTTTTTTCATTCTCCCCTTTTTTCTCCGTCTTTTGTCTGCTTTTTTATAGTGACTAATCGCAGGAGGTCTACTCTCCCCTTGGATAAGGGACCAAGCATGTCATGATTCCTTTTTCATGCGCCATCTTTGAGCTGTTAGTATTATTATACAAACTGTGTTAATAGTTTAATTTTATGGATACTGTTTTACGAATATGTTGTTACCCGCTCTGAGCCCTGTTGTACAGGGGAGGGAGGGCTATAAACTGAATAAATAAATAATTGTGAGCATGTGTCTGCTGGTCTTCACCCCCCCATTAAGTCACAGCTGACTTATAGTGACCCCTTAGGCAGGACGCGCCCCAGCTTATTTTGCACCCTAGGCGGGGATCCCTTCTGGCGCCCCCTCCCCGTGCGCCCACCAATTTTCACAAATAAATGCATTTTAGGAAGAATGAAAAACACAAATAATCAAGAAACTCCCAGAGTACGGGGCCGGGTGCAGTTTGGGGCCCCTAAGGGCCGTCCCACTTTAGGCGATTGCCTAGTTCGCCAAGTGAGTGAGCCGGCCCTGCCCTTAGGGCTTTCAACGCAAGAGACATTCAGAGACGGTTAGTTGTTGCTTTCCTCTGCACAGTGACCCTGGACTTCCTTGGTGGTCTCCCTTCCAAATGTTAACCAGGACTGACCCTGCTTAGCTTTCAAAATCTAATGAGATCAGGCTAGTCTGGGCTATCCATTTGTTGGTCTAGCATATCTTATTGACAGGTCATAGGAAATATAATTTTTACTCCAATCACAGTAACCTAACCTTCCATTCATTTTGCATGGCTGTAGGTTAAAAAAAAAGGGATTTAAGACGATGGAAGAAGAATCCTGTCACTGTTGCTTCGCTCTTATTGATGCTCTTCTATGGTTTGTTCTGATTATAGTCCTCAAGGTTTGCAAGGCCTTAAGAAGGGTACTTCCTCTGATAAGTGTATTGGCTTAAGACCTGTGCTCCCTTTGGTACTTTGCACTCATAGTAAAAGAGACCAGACCTAAGAGACCTTTTCACACATTCATTATTCAACAGAATGAACATGGCAGGGGATATCAAGACCTACATTGGAAAATGCAGACGGTGACTGTAGCCATGAAATTAAAAGACACTTGCTCCTTGGGAGGAAAGCTATAGCAAACCTAGACAGCATAATAAAAAGTAGAGACATCATCCTGCCAACAAAAGACCACATAGTCAAAGCGATGGTATTCCCAGTAGTTGTGTATGGCTACGAGAGTTGGTCCATAAGGAAGGCTGAACACGAAAGAATAGATGCCTTTGAATTATGGTGCTGGAGAAGACTCTTGAGAGCCCCTTGGACTGCAAGAAGATCAAATCAGTCAATCCTAAAAGAAATCAACCCTGACTGTTCCCTGGAAGGCCAGATACTGAAGCTGAAGCTCAAATACTTTGGCCACCAAATGAGAAGGGAGAAGACCCTGATGCTGGGAAAGATTGGAGGTAAAAGAAGGGGATGGCAAAGAATGAGATTGTTAGACAGTGTTACCAATGCAATGAACATGAAATTAAGCAAACCTTGGAGGACGGCAGAAGACAGAATGGCCTGGCGTAATGTGGTCCATGGGGTCACGAAGAGTCGGACTCGACTGTGCGACTGAACAACAACAACAAATAGTTGTATGGGTGTGAAAGTTGGACAATGAAGAAAGCTGACAGGAAGAAAGTGAATTCATTTGATATGTGGTGTTAGAGGAGAGTTTTGTGGATACCATGGACCACCACAAAGACAAGTAAGTGCATTCTAGATCAAATCAAGCCTGAACTGTTCCTAGAAGCAAAAATGACCTAACTAAGGCTATCATACTTTGGTCATATTATGAGAAGACAAGAGTCACTGGAAAAGTCAAGAATGCTAAGAAATGCTAAAGGCAGCAGGAAAAGAGGAAAACTCAATGTGAGATGGATTGACCCAATCAAGGAAGGAGGAGGAGATTGGATTTATACCCCCACCCTTCACTCAGAGTCTCAAAGCGGCTTACAAACTCCTTTCCCTTCCCCTCCCCACAACAGCCACCCTGTGAGGTAGGTGGGGCTGAGAGAGCACCTTGAGAGAACAGCTCTGACAGAACTACGGCTTGCCCAAGGTCATCCAGCAACTGTGAGTGGAGGAGTGGGGAATCAAACCCGGTTCTTCCAGATTAGAGTCTGTGCACTTAACCACTACACCAAGCCATGGCACTTAGTTTGAAAGACCTGGGCAAGGCTGTCAATGATGCTTTGGAGGCGATTAATTCATAGGGTCACCATAAGTCAGAAGTGACCTGACAGCACTTACACGTACACACATGAAAGGAGCCCAGTGGTCTTTCATAGTCAGTACTGTCTAGTGTGGCTGGTGGCTGTAGGTGGTCTCAGCTGGAGGCAGGGTTGCTAGGTTACCCCTGGTCACTAGCACGTGTTGGGGGGGGTAGCCAGATTCTGGTTGGGAAACTCTTGGAGATTTGGGGATGGAACCTGAGAAGGACAGGGACCTCAGCGGGGTACAATGCCTTAGAATCCACCCTCCAAAATATCCATTCTCTCCAGGTGAATTGATCTCTGTAGTCTGGGGATGAGCTGTAATTCCACAGGATCCCCGAGTACCACCTGGAGGCTCGCATCCCTAGCTGGAGGGCTTTCACAACACCTCCTACCTGATCATTTTTGAACTGGAAATGCGGTGGGTTGTACCTGGGGCCTTCTGCCTGCAAAGCAGATGCTCTGTCACTGGGCCACAGCCCCATTTGTAAGTTTCTCTCTGTGCAATCGGGAGCCTGGCCACAATCCCACCACAATCCTGCTCTCCCCTACGCACTGAATGTCTAAAAGGGCTATATTTTTAAATGTCCTTTCCTTATAGCAATCACACTCAAAATGCAGTTATGTTGATGTCATCAGTGTTGTCACTAGCAGCAGTTCCAGGCCCTGCAGTTCTGCTCCTTATCACAGGACACAGGTATGATGCTGAGAATAAACAACATGAACAGGTTTCAGATGCCATCTAAAATTCCTGAACAGAGATCCTAGTTTTGAAAGATGGAAGAAAGAACATGGTAACAAAGAGCACGAGGGGACCTTTTCTTCTGTAAATATCCCAGCAGTAAGACTGTGCTGTGCAATTGTTCCGCAGACTTTAAAGCGGATCAAAGACAAAGATCAAGCTCTCTCCTTGCCACCAACTTGCTTTTCTGATAAGGAGACTTTGGGAGGCCTTGTGCAACAGCGCCACCCAGTGGCAAAGACTATCAAAAGACAACTACTGAAGATGTGGCAATGCAGACAAAACAATTAAGCTCTTAACATTTAAGTAATGACAAAAATCTTCTGTAATACGCCAGTATCACATACACTCTGCAGAACTAGGTTCCATGGGATGTCCAATCTGATCACTTGGCTTTTGATCATATGCAATCTGCTAAGGACAGGGCATTATTTTTCATTTTTTTGTAAATATATATATACAAGAGGGGACCCACAACAAAATGTTGCATAATGTGTTGTGACTCCCTGAGCTAGGACTAAAATCTATGAGCTGGAGGCTAAAAAGCTGTAGCTAGCTCACACTAACTCATCTTAGAGGGAACACTGGTGACTGCAGTCCAGAGAAACCCCACAGTTTAAGAGTAATCATTGTTATCAAAGCTCTGCAGTTTTAATAGCATTCCCATGACTAAGCTACTGTAACTCAACATTGCAGCTGATTTAGCAATACCACTTTGGACAGCATGAGGCATCAAAGAGCAGTGTAGCTGTAGGGGGAGGGGAGCGACATTTGAAGCCTCTGCCCTTCTCACTCTATTGGCATTCCAGTGCAGGGAAAGAACTGGCCAGGCTGACCCACCTCTGGGCAAAATCCTTCTGCTCCAGACTTCTTTGCAAAGGGTGATTTTAAAAAAGCTTGCTGGCTCTAGCATCTAGTGTCTGAGAAGGAAGTTTGGCACACACTCACACTCTTGCATTCTCTGAATAAAAAAAGGTTTTCCTCCCTGCCCACTCTGTTTTCCCCCCCCCTTCTATCAGTAAACCTAAAACTTAATTAGGAGGTGGGGGAAGAGGAAGAGGAAGAGTGGAGGCACTGGGAACTTCTCTCGCCTGCTCCAGTTTCCCCCGGGGTGGGGTGGGGTGTATGTGCGCTTCCTTCTTGCAAAGTGGAAGGAGCTGCCCAGTGAAGAGAGCTGAGAGCTGCTGCAGTTTGCTTTAAATCGCAACGCTGTCTGTTGGAGGCTTGAACGTTCAGTGGAAGGGGCGTGGCCACGGGGAGGACTCAATGCTACCAGAACAACAGGAGAGAGAGGGATGGGGAGAGAAGGCTCCTCCCCCTCTGCCCTGGTAAGTCCGTTCTCTATGCAGCTGCAGTGAACTCTGTTTTACTTTTTGGCTGTTTTTTTAACTCACCCCTCTATATCTTAAAGTTTTTAGATTTTTCTGCACACCTGGAAAGTAACTGACGTGTGCAGGATAATCTCTTTTCCCCCATGTGGTCCCAATCTGCAGAAATAAGTATCCGCACAGAGAGGGGACCCTTGGCTATTCGTATATAGACAAGAAAGGGGACCCGCAATACTCGCGGGGGGGGGGGAGAGCTCCAGGCAGAGCAGGAGGATGAGGAAGCAGCAGCAGCAGG
>NW_015167064.1:1410373-1412853 GCF_001447785.1 Gekko japonicus
GGCAGCTTGTAGCCGCCGGGCCTCGCTGGTCTCCCCCCTGCTTCCTCCCCCCCCCAGCTCACGGGGCGAGGCTTGAGTGGCTTGCAGCCACCAGGCTTCGCCAGTCACTTTCTTCCCCTTCCCCCTGGCTCCGGCAGTTTCCTCTGCCATCACCGATCTCTTCCTCCTCCCCCCCCACGGCGAGGCCTGAGCGTCTTCCAACCACCAGCCTGCCGCAGAGTTCCCAGAGCGTTCCCTGCGCATGCGTAGGGAAGGCTCTTTTACTTTGGGGGGATTTAAATATCGCCCCTTTTCTTTTTTCAACTTTTTAGATTTTTGTGCACACCTGGGGACTGCCCCAATTGTGCAGGAAAATCTCCCTGCCCCCCAGGTGCCCTCGATGTGCGGATTTAGATATCCGCATGCAGGGGGCGCCTTCACTATTATTAGTATATAGATTGGGGATCATACTGAGGAATAGCATACAAAGAATTTCCCACTGGAAAAAAACCAGAGGATCCTATATGGCTTTGTTTTTTTCATCCCTGATGAGAAGATAAAACAGAAGGAGAGTAGGCTGATCCACTGAATCTTATGAGCTTCTAAAATATACAGTTGTTCAAGGGGGAAAAACTTTTTTTGAACAACTGGTCATTGCCACTAATAGCTGCACAAACCAACGTGCGACTTATTTCCAATATCATGTTGATGGAGTTGCTATGATTTATTGATTTCCTTCATTTATACCCTGGATTCTTCCCCAACGGGGACCCAAAGTGGCTTCCGTCATTCTCCTCTCTTCCGTTCTCTCATCACAACAACCCTGTGATGTAGGTTAGGCCAACAGTGCGTGACTGGCCCAAGATCACCCGGCCAGCTTCCGTGGCAGAGTAGGGACTCACACCCGGGTCTCCCAGAACCTAGTCCAGCACTCTGAAGCACTGGTCAGCATGATGCACTGGGTAGAGTGTCAGACTAGGATCTAGAAGATCCATGCTTGAATCCCCACTCTGCCATGAAACATGCCAGTCACATCCTCTCAGCCTGACCTACCATTCAGGGGTGTTGTGAGGATAAAATAGAAGAGATGAGAATAATGTAAGCTCTTATTCAAGGGGGTGTACTGTATTTACATCCAAATCTTCTTTATTACAAGTACAGTCCTTCAAAATTCTTTTTAGATGGTATCTTACCCCAGCAAAGCTTTCCCACATAGTCCTATCACAATCACCTCAATGCTGGAAACGTTGTGGTTCTAAAGGCACCCTTATATTTTGGGGAAAATAAGATTTCCCTTATATTTTGGGGAAAAGATCTTATTGGAAATTAGATTTTTAGCAGGATATTCACTACTAAAAGATCCTGCTCTTATTCTCTTAAATTTATGGCCTAAAACTCAAACTCTACGGAAGGATGAAGACTTGATATCAGTTCTCTTGACAGCTGCAAAGAACTTAATAGCCTCAACTTGGAAACAGCCACATGTTCCTACGTTAAATCAATGATATCAGAGGGTTTGGGACTATTTTATTGCAGACAAAATTGCAGATTGGATAGTTCAACATGATAATGCAATGGTCCACTCTAATTATATGGAGAAGTGGTCCACCCTCCTTGAAGCGCACATTAAAATTATACATACCAAAATAGGTCCCGTAAAGATAAATTATAATTCTTTATACATGTTTTATTGAATTCTTGAATTTTTGAATATTTGAATAGGATTTGCATTTATATGTTCTTTACTCATTGTTAATTTACGCATTAGTGGATAATCTGCATTCAGTTTATTTTAAAGTAAAGTATATATTTATATATTACAATCTGAAAATATCACATACTTAGTATTTTGGCTGTTTTTATAATCATTCACCCTGTATGTTTTATTACTATTAATGCATGCTCAGTACTCTATGTTATGATATGTTATTACAATTTATAAATAATTTTTAAAAAATGACACAGAACCTTCCCCTCGCCCGTATTATATACAAGAGCTCAGACATTAGCTACTCGATTAATAAAACCACCTTGTTAGAGCTGAACTTGAGTCTTCCTGTCTCATTCTTTGGGCATTTTCACACATACAGCTTAAAGTGGTTCTTGCTTCAACTTGTTTGTGATTTGGAGCCAAAGTGTGTATTTTCTGGAATGCTCACTGGTATTACAAATGCCTGTCTTCTATTTTCTCTTCTACATTAAGAATGATTAAACATTCTTATAAATAGCAGGTAAGGCACCAAGGTGAATTAAGCCTGTGTATGAAACTGTTCGACACCACTAGGTGGCAGTAGCTATATTTATTCCAGCCTTTGGTCTGCAGGAGCTAAGATGATTACAGGAAGGAGATTTGTTTTATTTATTTAAAATATTTTATGCCACTTTTCTAGCCAACTTAGGATGCCCAAGGCAGCAAACAATAAAAACATCAAAACAAGAAAAAAAACAGACAAAAATAAAACAAAGACACCAGGAGCATAAACTACTCAATTTATTGGGGG
>NW_015167064.1:1412871-1414337 GCF_001447785.1 Gekko japonicus
GGGGGAGAGACACGCGTTGAATCTGGTCCAGGCCAGAATATATGAAATTATATATATTACAAAAGAATGTCATCATGTGGTTTGAAAAATATATATATTTTTCACTTAAATAGTCTGAACCTCAGTCAAAACCAGAGGACTCTGTAAGAGGAGAGGGAAAATGTCATGAAATCCTTCACTGAGACAATCTGAGTGAATATTTCACTTGTGTATGAAAGGAAACACTTCCTCCCCCTCCCTCTTTTCCTTATAACTTATGCTGAAAGTGTATGACTGATCCAAAGTCGCATAGCGCGCTTTGTGACTAAGTGGGGACTTGAATTCTGGTCTCTGCAATATTAGACCAACACTCTACCAGCTACACCACTGGGTACTCAGTACGAATCTCCAAACACATCTCCGAATTCAGAGTCCATACTGGCTTCTCAGATACCCTGGCCTGAAAATATGGGAGAATTTGTTTGGTTGAAGGAGGGTCCAGGACTGCAGAACTGCCACATTTTCTATAGCTGGTGAACAATGTTCCCTCTAAGCTGTGGAGTCTTGTGAGCAAAAATTCTACTTTGTGAGCAACTGGCATCAAAGTTGTGAGCGAGCGGTTTGGCTGCTGCATTAATTAGGTTACTCTGGAGGCATCCTTCCTGAGCGAAGACAAAAATGTGTGAGCCAGAGGCTAAAAAACTGTGAGCTAGCTCACACTAACTCAGCTTAGAGGGAACACTGCTCGTGAACCAGCTTTATCTCCTTCCCTCCCATGTACAGACGTACATACATAAAAATAGCTATTCCCATATCTTCCCTTTTTTTCTCTCTCTCTAAAGCTGCAAATCTCAGGATACCAAAATCACTTTAACTTTCAGCATTTAAGCCACAGGCATCTTCTCCCCCACCCCCTCCAACCCACATGGCTAAAGACAGAACTATTCCCATTTCTTTCATTTCTTTTGCTATAATGCTGCAAGTCCCAAGATACAAAATCAAAACTTCCAGTAAGTTGTCTGTTTCAATGATCCAGAAGCTGAGAGGCAGGGTTTTAGGTAGAGTTTCCAAAGAACCCAAAGAAAAATAAGGTAAGGCAGTGGAGGGGTGCTCACATGTGGCAAGTAAAAGTCCCACAGAAAGAAAAACAGGGTTCACAGCCTCTGTGCAAGTGGAGAGGATGAGACTGCACAGTTTTGGTTGGCAGAGCAGCACAAAAGAATTTCAAAGAAATAAGGTCGAGGAATTCAGGGTGAGTCCAGGATGAGAATCTGACTGAACTTGAGAACTTGATAGCCCAAGCAGCTTCATGATGCTTCCTGGCAGCTCGGGAGGGCATTTCTCCCTCTGGCAAATCCAGGGGGCCTTGCACCCCGATGCCCCCGTAGTTTACGCCCCTGACAGACACATGAATGGGAGAAAGTGTTAATGACAATCAGTGAGGGAACACCACACAAAACAAAGAAGTCTTTACCTGCTGGTGGAAG
>NW_015167065.1:0-46443 GCF_001447785.1 Gekko japonicus
GGCAGAGCCCCCAAATGCCCCACCGTAGCCATGGACCTGATTTTGTGATTTGAAAGATCAGTGCATGTACACTGTTGAGAAATTGAAAATATGACTTAATCCCGTCTCCAGACTCCCCAGTAGCCAGTTGCACTCTTCACCATACTACCAGATGGCAACCTAAAGAGAAGGTGCATGGCTTAGCCTCTGGGTGGAGAAAGGAGTCGTGTGGTCCTAGGGAAGCCACCAAAGGCTAGTCTGCACTGCAAGGTTATATCAGTCTAATACCATCTTCTCCGTACTACTGCTGAAAGAACTGAGAAGCCTGTATTTGAGATTCCTAGTCTCTCTTGGACAACTATAGTCCTCCAAATCCAGTGGGAATAGGGAATGCCTGTTAAACCAGGTCAAGTGTTGATGACCTCTGAGAATCCACCTATGAGCCATTCAGACATGCTGCACATTAAGAACATGGTATTAGAGCTAGTACGTGCATTATTGTTGTGATGTCACCTGCTGCTTCTGTGGGGCTGTTTCAGAGGCCATGTCGGTTGCCCCTCCCACGTGGTCTCCTGTTACATACCTTGCCAGGATGACGTAGGAAGCAGCCACGTGGGAGCAGCGGGCATGCTGACCTGGTCTCCATGGTGGTCTCCATGGCTGTGATCGGATTAGATTTCATCTGTTGGGAATGACAGGCTTGGGCAGCCCCCACTAGAAAAACAGCATTCGTAGGGAACCCTTTAAATGCTGTTTTTCTACCGGGGGCTGCTCGTGTCTGATCTCCAAGCAGGCAAAATCGCTGCTTGGAGTTCAGGGAAGGTGTGTATTTGGCAGCCACCCCTCTCCCTCATCTCCTGCAAGATTTAAAGGGCCCACTGATCAGCTGGAGGGTCCTTTTAATGTCACAGGAGGGGAGGGAGGGGGAGAGGGGCAACAGCTGTTGTGGGGCATGCCTCACATGTGAGGGGGCAGAGCCCCCAAATGCCCCACCGTAGCCATGGACCTGATTTTGTGATTTGAAAGATCAGTGCATGTACACTGTTGAGAAATTGAAAATATGACTTAATCCCGTCTCCAGACTCCCCAGTAGCCAGTTGCACTCTTCACCATACTACCAGATGGCAACCTAAAGAGAAGGTGCATGGCTTAGCCTCTGGGTGGAGAAAGGAGTCGTGTGGTCCTAGGGAAGCCACCAAAGGCTAGTCTGCACTGCAAGGTTATATCAGTCTAATACCATCTTCTCCGTACTACTGCTGAAAGAACTGAGAAGCCTGTATTTGAGATTCCTAGTCTCTCTTGGACAACTATAGTCCTCCAAATCCAGTGGGAATAGGGAATGCCTGTTAAACCAGGTCAAGTGTTGATGACCTCTGAGAATCCACCTATGAGCCATTCAGACATGCTGCACATTAAGAACATGGTATTAGAGCTAGTACGTGCATTATTGTTGTGATGTCACCTGCTGCTTCTGTGGGGCTGTTTCAGAGGCCATGTCGGTTGCCCCTCCCACGTGGTCTCCTGTTACATACCTTGCCAGGATGACGTAGGAAGCAGCCACGTGGGAGCAGCAGGCATGCTGACCTGGTCTCCATGGTGGTCTCCATGGCTGTGAAAATCGGTGGTTTCATCTGTTGGGAATGAACGGTGCTGATTCAGCGCATTTGGTTCTTTCCACTTTTGCACATCAGTTGTGTCCTTCTTTGTGTTGATCCCCACTATTGCAAAGAATAGGCCGGTAGAATTGCAGCATAAACGACAGAGTCCAGAACACTGTGAAAGACCTGTGCAATGTGTTGCGTTAGTTTTGGCAGGGTTGGCTTCTTTCAATGATGTTCACCAAATGGTCAGCATAAGAAACTCCCATGTGGAGCTCTCTCTAGGCCAGGGATGACTGGTTGCTTTATTCCTGGAGGCTGCTCTGTTCTCTAAAATCAAGTCAGAGGACCAGAAGGCTAGCCTCTTTGTGGATCATCTGGCTGTATTAAAATTGCTCTCCTTTAGTGGTTAAGGGCGTTGGAGTTATGGAAGGCACGTGCTTAAGGGGAGAAGCTACAGCTCAGTGGAAGAGTCCCAGGTTCACTCACCAGCAGTTCCAGTTAAAAGGACCAGGCAGAAGGTGGTGTGGAGGACCTCCGCCTGAGATTTTGGAGAGCCTCGCATCCTAATCTGAGAAGACAATAGTGACCTTGCGAGACTGATAATTTGATTCGGTATGAGACAGCTTTGTGTGTGTTCATTCGCGTGAATGGTATGAATGAAGCCATTAGTGGAGGGGCGGGGTCTTAGGAACGAATGTGCTTCTGACACGTGACCCTCTAGAGAGAGGTTGCCAGTGTTTCTTGCCTTTCAGGAACCGTGATCCGGCAATGCCATCTGAACCACACAGCACTGCCTCATTTGCTTCTCAATGTAGCTCTTGATTAGGCCATATTATAGATACACTTTGAAGAAGCCCTATGCTGACTCTTATCCTTGCCTTCAATCAGTCATTATGTATGTGTTTTGGAGAGGCAGGGGAAGCAGGATTGTGTCCACTGCCTTCTCAGCCCTCTCATTGATTGGTGTAGTGGTTAAGATTCCCCACTTCTCCACATGCAGCCAGCTGGGTGACCTTGGGTCAGTCACAGTTCTCTCAGAGCTCTTCCCTCATGAGCAGTTCTCTCAGATCTCTCTCAGCCCAACCTATCTCACAGGGTGTCTGTTGTGGGGGGTTGTAAGCCACTTTGAGACTCCGAGTGAAGGGTGGGGTATAAATCCAATCTCTTCTTCTCCTCTTCCACCTCATGAACAAGTTGCATGCATCTGAGGAATTTATAAATATATAAATAAAATCTAAGACTTTGAATTGTTCTCTGGAAGGCAATAGAAAATCATAAGCCACTTGGTGTATCTGTTTCCCTCTTTCGAGAGGACACCAACTACTAATTTGGTTACTTCACTTGTCTCAGTATTCATAATGATATATTGGACTATACAGCTGTCCGGAGCGCTGGTACGATAGATCACATGGTCTGTGGAGAATTTTCAAGAGTTCTCACTACTGATATTGGAGGAATTGCTTCAGTGTAAGTGGTAAGATTTCAGCCATTCATTAGGCGGCTGAATTTAGAATTGTGACGCTTGTGTACATGAATATTTGCTGAAGCTAGATTTTCTGAACTTCTAATGATCATTGTCATTTCCTAGATTTTGATTTCTGTGAAAAGCTTTGTTTAAAACCGTGCATTCTTGTGTTATTTTTTTTAATCAAACACCATATACTCAAAAATAGCATTAAACAGACTCACCTTAAATGTGTGAGTACCCCAACACAAAACACAGGCACTCTTGTACATGGGTGTTCCTATCCATGTACAAAGTGATGAAAAGAAGGCATGGGGGTCTTTTGAAGTGACAGCCCCTTGCTCTCAAATGAGGGCCCGTTTTAGAAATGTTCATTATCCCAATAACTCGTCCAGCTCTTTTTAAAAAAGTTCTGTGGACTGAACTGCAGGAGGGCTGAACTACACAAGGCCATGTCCCCACATCCTCCTGGGGAAAGTGCCACCATTTTGAAGCAGTAAGTTTCTGCCTGAGAACCCTTTTAGCAGTGCTGTGGGGCTCCAGTTCTGGGTGGGACAGCTGTGGTGCAGGGCGGAAGGGACTCCTGCCTTCTCCCAGTGCCATTTGTCCAACACAAAATGACACCAGGTGGGCTTGTTGGCAAGTTTGGGTGGGGGAAAAATGGCAGGGGGTAAGGCAGAAACCCCTCCACCTTTCACAGACTGGTGGTTCCAACTATAATTAGACTTCTGTGACTGACTACTTCAAAATGGGTGGCCAGCAGGGAAAGAAATGGCAACAAGTGGAAGAACACCAGAGCCAGTTTGGTGTAGCGATTGAGTGCGCGGACTCTAATCTGGGAGAACCGGGTTTGATTCCCCACTCCTCCACTTGCAGCTGCTGGGTGGCCTTGGGCAAGCCGTAGTTCTGACAAGAGCTGTCCCTGAAAAGGAGCAGTTTCTGTCAGAGCTCTCTCAGCCCCGCCCACCTCACAGGGTGTCTGTTGTGGGGAGGGGGAGGGAAAGGAGTTTGTAAGCCGCTCTGAGACACCTTTGGGTAGTGAAGGGCGGGGTATAAATCCAACCTCCTCTCCTCCTCAACACCAGCAGTGTCTTGACATGCTGATGTCACTCCCCGTGTGCCTGAAAGTGATCTTAGTGCGTTGCTGATGATGCAGTTGTGTCGCTGGTGAGTGGCCCCTGCCACTTGTAAGTTCCACTGTTGGTTGCCAGGCCTTGTCTAGAACAGGTGGCAGTCAGCTTGCCAGTTGGCCTGGAGCAAAATGTCCTGCTCCTTTAATAGAGGCTTATTATGTGGAAATTGGCCGGTGAAGGTTGTCATGGCTTGGAGGTAAATAAAGTCCCGGGTCATTCGTCTCCAGGCCAGTTAACAATCCTAGATGGGA
This sequence comes from Gekko japonicus, assembly GCF_001447785.1. Taxonomy (NCBI): domain Eukaryota; kingdom Metazoa; phylum Chordata; class Lepidosauria; order Squamata; family Gekkonidae; genus Gekko; species Gekko japonicus. The sequence goes on from NW_015167065.1 coordinate 4,430, forward strand.
ATGAAATGGCAGAGTGTTGAGGCGGTTAACTGGATTGTACCACTTCAGACAGTAGGGGAGGGATTACGTTGTTTTTTTTTTAAGCTCTTCTGTGTGGACAACTCCTTATAGGTGGTAAAAACAAGCGCAACATGCAAAGGGCTAGGTTAGAACCTTTATCCTTGATGAGCAAATTTTCAATTTCATGGGAGGTTCTACTTGGGAGAGCATTAAACATGTGATTCGTGCAGCCCAGGGCTGCCAGTTTCCTTTCAAAGACCTTCCTCATGCCTGGCTCCTGTTTGCTGCTGCTGCTTCTGCAGCTGGGGGGTGGGGAGAAAAATAATGGAGAAAAACAATGCTGTCAATGGTAAGATGTGACCTCACTTTCAGGGAGAACCCAGAAGTGGCATCAGTCCTCTCTAGGAATTGCTGGGAAGTCCGTGGTTTTACCGTAGGCTTTCCAGTGATTCCTAGAAGGACTGATGTCAATTCCATGTTTCCCCTGGAAATGATGTCACACTGCACTGACACCGCCATTGTCCATGCACCCACTGGACTCCCATCAGTTGCCAGCTGGTAATCCTAGCACAGCTTGAAGTAGCCACAACCCATTTTATCTCCTCAGAAATCTGTTGCATTTGTAGACCAAGCCTCCAGTTCTAAATTGCTTCATCATTATGTACAAGCCCACAATTAGCCTTACCACTCTGGTGTATTTTCCTCACAGCTCTCAATACTGGCCTGTTTTCTCCTCATGGAGTTTCTTTTCCCCTCAACTCTGCCTTGTTTTTCTAAAAATTTGTCCCCAGCCAATCCACCTCTTTTCTCCTTATCCCACCCATGAAAAAGGAGAAATCCTCAAGGAGGAGTGCCAGGGGAAGTAGAGGTAGATGTAAATTTTTTGTTTGCTGCATTATAGAATATAAAACAAACACTATGAAAGAGTAGACCCATCAGCTCCTCTTCTGCTGTGTAGAAATTTTTCTTTGAGGTGGATCTTTTCAAAGTGGTGGGGACTGTCTTTTATTCTACGAACAATCTATTCAGGTGGGAGGTTGTCTTTTGGGGATTTGCTTTAATTTTTATTTAATGCAACTCAGACTTGTATATCTCGCTATCATGTCTCCTTTTCTTGAGCCCCGAAGACTTCTACAGGAGGTCTTCAGGGTTGTCAGAGAGAGAGAGAACTTTTCAGCAGTGGTTTCCATCTTGCCATTTTATTTCCCCGCAGGCTTATCTAAAAGTGTTGGGTTAGCTTCTTGAAGTGTCTCTAATCTACAGCCTGTTTTTTCTCCACAGCAAATCGGTTTTCTATAATGTTTTCAGGCAGTCCTTGTCAACTGAAGTAGCTGTAGTAGATAAAGAACAGTGCATCACAAGGGGAAAAAATGGTCGATTCTAGAAGTAACTGTTTTCAGAACTACTGGTTTATCCTAAGGCCACAAGACAGCTGTTGTACTGCTTACAGAAGAACACCACAATATTTAAAAGAAAAAAGGCTGGAGTCTGCATATATAGTAGAGAATTCACTGCATATAAAGTCTGCATATATCGTAGAAAATTACATATAAAAGCCCAAACAGTATGTAATGTGTCTATTGAACAAAGCTGTCTTTTTTCTTTGTGAGTGAAATGTTTTTTTGAGGGGAAACTTTCTACTTCATCTTAATTAAAATTAGTAGGGACTGCTGGGATAAGCTTGTCTGAGGGACTGGAACTGCCTCAAAATCCACATATTGGCTGTTTCTGTACAGGTTATCTGCCCTGGATGCAATGGTGTTATGAAAGTTTTTTTCCCTACTCCTCCACAGCAGAAGTGCATTTGTTTGCCACAGGGAGTTTCCCTGGAATTTCTGTAGTCTCAAACTGCTGCAGTGTTTGGGAAAGATCCCATACAAGCCAGGACGGCGGCTGTATGCGTGGGAAAGTTTGGATATTCCTGCCCACATGGCAGCCATTTTCCCACCCCTGTCTCCACAGCATCTGTTTCTTCTCCTCATTCCCCTTACCTGTGTCTTTTTTGTGTGTTGTTTCGTAAAAAATCACCAGTTTCAATTGTTAAAGCAATATACAGTTGCAACAATAAATGTAATAGGTTCTGTAAATTCCCAGCTTTCATTAAAAAGAAAGAAGTCTCTAGCTCCTTTGTGGAGATAGAAAGGAAAAGGCATATCTCCGCAAGGCGAGGAGCTAGAGACTTTAAGAAAAAAGGAACTGAAACCTAGGAATTCACAGAACCTGTTGCCCTTATAAAAGTATATCTATGTGAAATCGATAATTTAAAACAAGATTGAAAATGACATGGTGGGCGGGGGAAGGGGCAGGGAAGCCTGCCATGTGGAATTCCCACTGTTGCTGCGCTGTATCAGCAGCTGTACCCGCAATGGAGAGACTGTTCAAGTCTGTTCCTGTGTGGAAGCTACTGATGTTATAGGACAGAGAGCTTTTCAGAGAGCCAGCATGGTGTAGTGGTTAAGAGCAGTGGACTTTGATCTGGAGAACCGGGTTTGATTCCCCAGTCCTCCTCCACATGAAGCCCGCTGGATGATCTTGGGCCAGTCTCAGTTCTCTCACAACTCTCTCAGCCCCTACCTCACAAGGTGCCTGTTGTGGGATGAGGAAGGTAAGGCGGATCATAATCCTCTTTGAGCCTCTTTAGGGTAGAGAAAAGCAGGGTACAAAACCCAACTCTTCTTTTCCTGGTTCGGTTGCGACTGCAAGCCTTGATTGTGTGTGACGTCAGTGACTCGTATTCCGAGTTTTTAATGTTGACGGCGGCTTACGTCAAGCAAAAACGGCTAACCCCATTTTTATGGACAGCAGGCTGCCAAATCTGACAATAATTAGCATTTATTTAGCATGTTTCGAGGGCTCAGAGCACTTCATATGCATTATCTCAGTAATCCTTGTAATAGTCCTAGTAAGTTAGACCAGTATTATTATCCTCATATTGCAGATTGGGAGTGGGGGAGGGGAAGTGAGTGGTTTGAGGCTTCCTAATGAACACATACCTGGGATGGGATTTGAACACCCATTAAGCCACCAGTGCTACTCACTTCTCTGCCATTCCTTAGTTCTACCTTTTTTTGTTTGTTTACCTAACGAAATATGGTCATGCTGGCATAAGCTCTCTATATGAAAAGCATGCTGTGTACTTATATGCGTATAACATTTGATTGGCAATATTCTATCTGTCCACTGAAAGAAAGTGAAAGAGGCTTTAGCTAAGGAATGAGCATTAATGTTTTAACGTTACTCTGACATTTAATTTCAAGAAGAAGCCAGATTTCCATTAATGTTCGGGTGGGAATACGTGAAAGATCCTTTCTCCGTAATCCCCTGTCATCTTGGGCTTCTATGACCTTCCTTCATCCCCTGGTATTAGCTTCGTAATCCTCTCTCGTTCACTTCTTTTTTCCCCTTTTCTTATCAAGGGATTTACTTTGGGTGATTTCCCCCCCATGTCCTCCGAGTAGGTAATGCCGATCTTGTTATATTTTATTTAAGCACATATTTCTGTCTCTTAAGCCATGCATGCTATAGAGAGTTCTAGTATTTGAATATTTTATGGGGTGGAGATTTAATGAAGGCAAAGGATCCTGAGTTTTTACTTGAGGTTCTTGTCTCTTACAAGCACTGTCAATTTGTGCGCCTGTTTTGTGCCGTGACCTGTCCCAGCCTTGACCCATGGATAGAGACAGCCTTAGGATAGAGATGGGTCCAGGACAGGTCATATATTCACCATAAAGGTAAAGGTTTTACTTGCTCAAAAGCCAGTCGAATCCGACTCTAGGGTGTGGTGCTCATCTCCATTTCCAAGCCGAAGAGCCAGCGCTGTCCGAAGAAGTTTCTGTGGTCATGTGGCCGCCATGACTAGATGCTGAGGCGCAGGGAACGCTGTTACCTTCCCACTGAAGCGGTACCTATTTATCTACTTGCAGTTTTCTGCTTTCGAACTGCTAGGTTGGCAGGAGCTGGGACCAGAGATGGGACCCCACTTCGTCAGGCGGCACTCGGGTCTCGAACTGCTGAACTACCAACCTCCCGGTCTGCAACTCAGCATCTTAACCACTTGAGCCACCGCAGCCCCCTATATTCACCATAGAGGCCCTCAAAGAAGGCTCAGGTAGTTCGATATGATACCCAGCCATGACCTGACCCTGTTTTTTCAGTAGATACCAAGACAGAATTGGGCTTCCGAGATTCTGGTCTTCACACCTAGGGTTGCCAGGGCCCTCCTGGCAATTGGGGGGAGGGTAGAGTTGCCAGCTCCAAGTTGGGAAACTCCTGGAGATTTGGGGATGGAGCTTGGGGAGGTCAGGGGACCTCAGTGGGGTGCAATGCCATAGAGTCCAGCCTCTGAAGCATCCATTTTCTCCAGGAAAACTGATCCCTGTAGTCTGGAGATGAGCTGTAATTCTGGGGGATCCCTGGGTCCTACCTTGAGGCTGGCATCCCTAGCCACACCTTGGGAATGTTGTAGAAGAGAACCAAAAGCTGAGGCTGAGCAACGAAAGTGGCCTACTGGGCCGAAGCACTTGTGTACCATGGGGATATCAGATCTGCCTTATTTGTCTACTTTGTTGTGATTGAGGTTAAGTCTCAAAAATCCACAGGTGAAAAGGCAGGAACGATTATCCTGTATTTATTTACTCATTTGCAGCTAAGAAATCATTGGTGTGGTGATAACGTTTACTATTTCTGGACTTCCTTTAGGAGTACTTTTAACAGTAGCCATGTTCCTAGAAGCCTAGCTGCCAGCTCTCTCATGAACTGGATCCCTCATCAGTTATACTCATCCTTTTTTGGAGCTAGTTGTAGGATTGTTGACAAGGATAGCCTAGTATGGGTTATACTTTCTTACAGAAGAAAAGGGCAAAATATTTGAAAATCAGCTCGCCTCTTAGTTCTTCCTCTAGAGGAGAAAGCTGGAGTACTTTAGGGTGGAATGACATCAGAAGTCATGTGACTTTGAGCCAGTCATAAAGCAGATTCAGATTTGAACAAGGCTTTGGGATTTCTGGGATCCAGAAAGGGGGAAGCAGGTTGAATTCACATGACTGCCATAAGGGCCTTAATGGCAGAAAACAACCTAGTGTAGAATAACAGAGGTCAGTTACAGTTCCAATACACTCAAGAGCAATACTGAACTAATATGATATTATAAAGGGAGAAATAAACTATTTTGGGTACAGGGACAGTGTTACTGTGGTCAAGAGCAATGCATCCCCCCGTAAGCTGTGGAGTGAGCAGAAATTCTACTTTGTGAGCTATTGGCATTAAAGTTGTGAACGAGCGATTTGGCTAATGCATAAATTAGTTTGCTCTGGAGCCATCCTTCCTGAGCTAAGACAAAAATGTGTGAGCTGGAGGCTAAAAACCTGTGAGCTAGCTCACACTAACTCAGCTTAGAGGGAACACTGGTCAAGAGGTATACCAAACTGTTACATGCTCCCTGCTTCCTTAAGCAATAAAATGCTGCAAAGACAGCAGGTTCACAGTGTAATCCTGAACACAGTTACACTCTTCGATGCCTATTGATTTCAATGGATTTAGAAGGGTGTAACTGCTTCGGTTAGCACTGTTACCTTTGGAGGCAGGAACACTGGAAGCTTACAGGGATTTTCTAATACTTATCTAACATTCTACTAGGCAAGCAGAGCATAAAGGAAGCAATGAGATACTCTTTCAGAGGGCAGTAGATCTCCAGAGAGGTACCTGTAGAACTCAGTTCAAGTTCGCTCTGGCTAGAAACACTCAGCTCTCCGTCTCTCTTTTAGGGTTGCCAAATGGGCCCAGGGGGCGGGGAATCCCCCGCTTCGGAGGCCCAATTTCCGACGCGGCGGAGTTGGGACCCGGGGGGAACCCCGCCCCCGAAGCTGTGTCACCAGAGGTGACGCAGCCACGTTGCTGACGTTGGGGGCGTGGCTGAGCTCGTGGGGGTTTCCCCCCCCCGACGAGATCGGCCACGCCCCCAACGTCAGCAACGTCACACGTCACTTCCGGTGATGTGCTCCCGGTGCGCGCGCATTACGGATCAACTCCCGGACTGCGGAGAAGGCTCCCCCGCCGCGAGGGGTGAGTACAGTTGGCAACCCTACTCTCTTTCCATTCAAAACCATTCCTTTCTCCATGTCACTTCAGCTGGTTGGATAGGGACTTTACCAAGCTCTGATGGGTGTCTCATTGAAAACACTGACAGGAGAGCCTCACCTATTGGAAGGCAGTTTTCCTAATCATTAACTTCCCAGAGATCTACCAAGGTGGTAGCTGTGTTGGTCTGAAACGATAGAAGAAAGAGTCCAGTGGCACCTTTAAGAGTCCAGTGGCACCTTTAAGACCAACAAAGTTTTATTCAAGGGCGTGTGCATGCACACAAAACCTCACACTTTGAATGAAACTTTGTTGGTCTTAAAGGTGCCACTGGACTCTTTCAGTTTTTTCTATTCCCAGAGATGTAGTTCCCATAAGCATTAACTTCCCAGCAATGTGATAATGGTTGGCCATCTTGGACTGTAAATGAGCAATCCTCCTAAAAAAAGAATGGTCTACTAGAAGCCTTAACAATACAGGATGATCGTAGGTTTGTTTTCTCCATGCTGTGAGAGTATATTTCTGGTTTTTTTTCCTCCCCCCAATTCGTTATCTTGGCATGTTTCCAACTTACAATGCAACTGAATATAAATGAGGCAAAGTTGAGGAAACAAAAGCTGGTTCTCTGTGGTCTTTAGAGTTTATGCACACAGGAGATTTAGATAGGACATCTTTCACTGCAGGCAGTCAGATTAGAAACATCTTTGTGAAACGACTTGCGTTTGAGCACCAAAGCTGTTTAGACCTGCTGGCTGTTTGTTCCTCTTTCAAACATTTAATTTCTGCAGAAGACGTTGGCTCTCTTTAAAAAAAACCAAAAAGCAACCTTAACTGAATTTCAGCAAAATCTGTTAATCTGGCAACAGATGTAAATTGTCGACCATATGGGTTAAGTCTGTCTGTTTTTTAAAGCTGGTTTGTAACATTTTAAATCAGTGGCCAACCAGCCAGACCATACAACACTGGTTTCCCATGAATTGGTTTCCCATGAATTGGTTTCCCTTTCATAGTCAGAATGCGGCTTGTCTGAATTTCTGTCTTTCCCATTAGCCTTCCAAGTAGAAGAAGAGTCGGCTTTTATACCCCATTTTTCTCTGCCTTAAGGAGTCTCAAAGCATCTTACAATCACCTTCCCTTCCTCTTCCCACAATAGGCACCTGGTGGGGTGGCGGGGCTGAGAGAGTTCTGAGGGAACGATGACTGGCCCAAGGTCACTCAGTAGGCTTCATGTGGAGGAGGAGTGGGGTATCAGACCTGGCTCTCCAGATTAAAGTCCGTTGCTCTTAACCACTACATAGTGTTGCCAACCTCCAGATGGCACCTGGAGATCTCCTGCTGTAACAATTGATCTCCAGACAACCAAGATCAGTTCCCCTGGAGAAAATGGCTGCTTTGGGGAGACTGACTCCATGGCATTATACCCTGCTTGTGGTCCCTCCTTTCCCCAAACTCCACCTTTCACAGGCTCTGCCCCTGAAATATCCAGGTTTTTCCCAACCCAGAGCTTGCAGCCTTTCTACTACACCACAGTGTCAAATCTATACTGTAACGTTTTATTAAATGATTTGGAACTTCTTTGGAGTCTCCTTGTGGAAGCAGCAGAAAAATCATCCATAATTGTTGAGAGCCTGAGTTTTTTACTCCCTATCAGCCATAACTTGATAGAGATACCAAAGCTAGATTTTATTTATTTATGACAGCAGGATTTATTGCTATTTTTTTTTAATCCTGGCTGATTGGTTGGTCTGCGTTATAAACAGGACTGGGTGTTTAATCTTGTGCTTGGGAACAAATATCTCTGCATTGCTTTCTTCCTAGGAATTATTCTTCTTTGGCAGCCATTCTGCACCCAAGTGTACTTGTGTAAATGACATTAAATTCATGGGTAATTATGCATGTTCAGCTGGCCACAGAACTGGTGGCCAAGTACTTTGGAATCACTGACTGACAAAGCTGGGGAAGATGGAAGCGATCACAATTTGTGCTTGTGTTCCCTGTGTTATTTCAAAGTAGTATTTTCCCAATAGAAAAGAGATCCTTTTGATCACAAATGGATTTGAATCCATTTTGTGACAGTTGAGTATGCCTGTTCTCCTAAAGATACATTTGAAGCTCTTCAAATATTTGCCATTTGGTACCCCTTGAATTGGCCATGCAAATAATTTTGGAAGGCGTATTCCTCTTCCCCTGGTTTTCCCTATTCTGCCATTACTGGCCCTCATTCACAGTCCTCTGCTGCCATTGATAGCCATTTTCTTGGCTGCTGCACTCCCTTCCACCCAGGGACTCCAGATCTTTCCAGCTTTGGAAAATAGTTGATAAATTGACTAAACTGCCAAAAACGTGTTCGGTCATCTGTTGTGGAATATTACAGAAGATTCCGGTGTGTGGAGTAGGGTCCAGAGAACTGGACCTGACCTGTGCAGCTCCATCACTGCCTTGGGTGAACCGAAGAACTGCTCGTCCTCTTCTGTGAACATTCTTGATGAAGTGGATATATGAAAAATGCAGGTGGCGGTGTTACTTAATTCTTCCTGGACACCATATTGGGTGCAATGGAAGGGGAAGCATGTTGAGGGGTGTATGAAATTCAGTAAGACTAGCAGCCTGCTATTTGAAAGGATAAACTGCAAAAAGTGGTGTATTTTGAAAACAGTTTTGTTAAGATTCTTTAAGTTTTACCACACAGACAGGGCCTCACAGAGGTCAAGAGAGGCCTGGGCCACTTCCATTTTTGAGGGCCCCCCCCCCAGTAAATTAAAAAATAAAGAAGTGCGAAAACAATGATACAAAATTAGTAGTATTATATTTTAAATGTTTACATTTAATACAGTTAAAAAAAGAATATTGTAAGACTTTGTAATAAATGTTCCCATTTTATTTAACATGTGATTTTGCATCAAAAGTGTAAACTTGAGCCCCCCGCCCCAAGAATGGGAAGCCCAGGCCAAATGGCCCTGCACAGAGGACAGACAGCCCCCCCCCATTCAACGCAGATTTTTAAAACTAATAATACATCAATTGTTCTGTAGTGAGTGACTCTTCCACCTGGATGGAGAAGTCCTGTGTCTTGCAGAAGCCTTTGATATAAGTCATTGAATGCAATGAGTATTGAATTTGTTGATGCTTTGAATTTCCTCCAATTTTGAGACATTAAGGATTCAAGGTTTTACCGTCTAGCGATACTTCTATTTGCTTTTAGCTTCTAGTTCATTTTTGAAGCGCTCCAGCTTTTAAAGATGCAAGGTGAGTGAATAAAAAGCAGAGCCATGACAAAGTGATATTATTTTACCTATGAATAAGGTAAACTGTCAGAGGTAGAGAGCAGAAGCTGTCTATTTCTTTAGAAGGGTTTATGTTTTATGAATGAGTAAAGTATAGTACTTAAAAGGAAAGATCAGTCACTGGAAGCTTGCTTTTCCAGAATTGACAAGTATACACTGTTTTAGTTTTAAGACCAAAAAAAAAAAGTTTGGAGCAGTAGCTTTGTTCTTGCACAACTTCCATTCAGTAGGGTTGCCAGGTTCCCCCTGGCCACCAGCAGGAGATGGTGTAGGGTTACCAGATCCAGGCTGGGAAACGCCAGTAGATTTGGGGATAGAGCCTGGGGAGGACAGGGGCCTCAGTGGGGTCCAGTGTCCTAGAGTATACCCTCCAAAGCGTCCATTTTCTCCAGGGGAACTGATCTTGGTAGTTTGGAGATGAGCTGTAATTCCAGGGGATTCCCCAGGTCCCACCTGGAGGCTGGCATCCCTGTGTAGTCCTTGTGCCTAATTTTCCTTTAAGGAAAGATTTCCTCTGGATAATTCTGTCTCCCCCTCAGTAGTACTCCTTTCTCCCTCTGAGGTGGAGGCCATCTTGTGGGTGATTCCCAACCATCTCTTAGGGAGGCAGGAACTTCAAACTGTTTCCTGTTTCCTGTGGTGGGAGTCACCCTCAACTCAGTTTTCTTCCTGCCTCAGTAGGGAGAGCAGTAGAAATTTGGCTTTGCCTTCACTTTCACTATTCCGTTTCTTCTTCTTACCTCAATATTCCTGTTTTTCTTTCTAACTTTTCAACCTCCTTTTCTTCGTTCAAAACAAACAAACCAAAAAAAAAATCTTTCTCTCGCTCTTTCCTTCTTCACCCCCCCCCCCATTGTGAGACTCCCAAAGCGGCTATGGCACACAGGGGAGAAACCGATGGATTTCTATCCTCCGGGGAAATCGAAAGAGAGGAGAGTCGAGGAGATCGCGCCGGCCGAAAAAGAGCACCGGACGGCAAGGCGCGATCGGCGGAATCGCATGGCGCGAATAAGCGCGCCAAAAGCTCCCATTCGCTCTCGGAATCGTTAGATATGGCGGTGGCCATTTTGCCAACTAATAATGAGTGACAGAGCCCGCAGCCGGGCAGGGAGCGACCCGAGACTACTGGTCTTAGCGGGTCCGACCAAGCAGCGAGTACTCAAAATGAGGCTGCCCGGGAAAATGACGGAGAAGGAGAAGGAGCCACCCAAGGAGGTAATGCGAACGACGCCATGTCTGCTCCTTTATCCCCTAGAATTATGTCCTACTTTAGAAGGGCCATGAGGCAAGAGATTGCCCGTTTTTGTAATTCAGGAGGGCGATCTAGCCGGTCACGGTCTCCGTCATCTTCCCCCTCTCCCCCCCCAAGCAAGGGTAAAAAGAGGTGGCCCACCAAGGCTGCAAAAAAGGGTTTCCCCAAACAAAACCGCCCTGCAGTTCCTCAGGGGGAGGGAGAGGAAAGTTCTAACGTCTGTAGTGACAGAGAGGAGGGGGAGTTTAGTTCTAATGCAGAGGAAGAGGGTCCAATTCCCATTCCTCCAGAACAGTCCTTTAGATTTTTTAAATCAGAGGACCTTCACTACTTCCTGTCTAAGACAGTTTCAGCCCTTAAAATACAAAACTTACAAAAATCTAAAACCAAAAGCTCTGAGGAGGCAGAGCTACATGAAGGGTCTGAAATTACGAATGAATTTTTTCTTCCTGATGACCTGTCTGAAAGAGCTTTTCCCTTCCCAGATTTTTACATGCGCAAGGTTAAAGCTGAATGGGAAAAACCATTTTCTAATAAGAACACCCCTGGGTTGTTAAAGAGACTTTACCCAATAACTTCATCTGCTTCAGATGTTTTACAGATCCCTGCTGTAGATGCCCCAGTATCTTCAATCTTCAGGCCTGCTTTCAGAGGATGGGCAGGGCAGCCTAAGGAATAGTATGGACAAGAGATCTGATACTACCCTAAAAAGATCCCATGAGGCTTCTTCAATGGCAATTAAAGTTTCTGCCGCCGCCTCTACAGTATCCAGAGCGTCCATAGTCTGGATGAGGAAACTCATACAAATGCTGCCTGAGAACAATACACGATTGTTAGAATGCGCAAACAGAATTCTAAAAGCTCTTTCCTTTACAGCTGATGCCACCCTTGACACCATGGCACTATCCTCTAGGGCCATGGTCTCTTCAGCGGTTGCAAGACGTTTGGTATGGCTGAGATCCTGGCAGGCGGATTTTCAATCCAAGGACATAGTTTTCGGATATCCCTTTCAGGGAGACAAATTATTTGGGGAACCCCTGGAAAAAATATTAGTCGAATCCAGGGATAAAAAGAAATCTCTACCAAAATTCGTTCACATTGGGGATAAGAGACAATCCCCATTTCCCTCTACCTCTTCTACTGCCTCCTTCTCGTCTCGTCCATTCCACCCCGCGACCAAGTTTAGACAGGACAGTAGACGTCCATCGTGGGGCAACAAACAGTCCTTTCGGCGCGGAGGCTTCAACCATAGGTTTCCAAGACCATATGGCAATAGACGAGACAGAGGCGAGACGGATCCAAAAAATCCTAAGGCGTGACTACCCAATGCCACCGGTGGGAGGACGTCTTCTACTCTTCAGTCAAGAGTGGATCAACTCTCATCCGGACTCCTGGACGAGGGAGCTTATTCAGGAAGGATAAAAAATAGACTTTTTATCAAGCCCACCCAAGCGATTTCTAATTTCTCCCAGCCACAAAAATCCTTCAAAACGTCAAAGGACAGAGTCGGCCATAGATCATCTTCTTCTCATAAAGGCCATAGAACCTGTTCCACAGGCCGAGAGAGGGGACGGAGTATACTCCATATTTTTCACAGTCCCAAAGAAAAACGGGGACTGGAGATCTATTCTAGATTTGAAATTCTTAAACAAATTTGTACAACCAAAACATTTCCACATGGAAACCTTACGCTCCATCGCGGAATCTCTAAAACCACAAGAATTTCTCTCTTCTATAGATCTGACGGAAGCATATCTTCATGTCCCCATGTTTCCTCTTCATCGCAAGTTCCTCCGTTTTTCCGTGGAGAGGGAACACTTTCAGTTTCGGGCTCTTTCTTTCGGCCTGGCTTCAGCTCCCCGTGTCTTTACCAAAATTCTCATCCACGTGATTGTATGCCTTCGAGAACAAGGGATACATATACATCCCTATTTAGATGACGTGCTCGTTCGCTTCCCATCCAGACTACAGGCACAGCGACACACAGAAATGACAATCCGTTGTCTCCAACTTTTTGGATTTCTAATAAACTTTCAAAAGAGTTCCCTGATACCAACCCAACGTTTGGAACACCTGGGTATGGTGATAGATACCAGACAAACAAAATTGTTCCTACCAGAGAAAAAAGCGAAGAAAATACAGAGTATGGCCAGACAAATCATACAAGCACGGACTTCATCCCTATCCACCCTTACAAAGATGATGGGATTGATGGTGGCAATGTTCGACTCCCTTCATTGGGGTCGTCTGCACTCAAGACAGTTGCAGCTGTTTCTCCAACCTTTTCAACGCTCGGTTGCTGCCAGGATGGACTTATCCCTGAAGGTACCACTTCAAGTGAAGTCCAGTCTCAAATGGTGGACAGTGACACGCAACACGACGCAGGGCAAGACATTCTGGATTCCGGACAGAATCCAAATATTTACGGACGCCAGTCTGATGGGCTGGGAGACCACATTGTCCAACACACCGATACAAGGGACGTGGTCAGAGGCGGAGCAATCAACCTGTTGGAGCTAAGAGCCATCCGACTAGCTCTTAATCGATTCGCTCCTCTCATCAAGGGACTTCATGTTCTAATTCGTACCGACAATATAGCCGCAAAAGCTTACCTAAACAAACGGGGGCTCCAAATCCCGAGCTCTTCACAGGGAAGCGATTCTCCTCCTAAATTGGGCGGAGAACAACCTAGCCTCCGTGAAAGCAGAACACGTACAAGGAGTAATCAATCTTCAGGCGGATTGGCTGAGTCATCAGATCTTGCAAGAGGGAGAATGGTCGCTACACGAGAAAGCCTTCCAGATGATAACATCCAGGTGGGGAATGCCTCAAATAGACCTATTTGCCACGCCCACCAACTCCAAACTTCCACGCTTTTACACCAGGTATTTTCATCCGATGGCGGAAGAGACAGATGCTCTTCTTTCTCATTGGCCTCAAGGTCTTCTGTATGCATTTCCTCCTCTACCAGTGTTACCCAGACTTCTTCAAAAAATAAGAATTCTGAAGGCGGAAGTAATAGTGATAGCACTGTATTGGCCACGTCGCCCGTGGTTCACGACACTCAAGGAACCGTCTGTGTCTCCTCCCATCACACTTCCAGTCTCAGACGACTTGTTGATGCAAGGCCCGATTCGACACCCCGATCCGGGATGGTTCCATTTGACCGCTTGGAAGTTGAGAGGTCCCGGTTCTCCAAGTTAGGTTATGCGGAGCCAGTGATCGACACCATCATGGCATCAAGAAGACCATCCACGTCGCGTATATATAACGTTACCTGGAAAGCCTTTGTTCGCTGGGCTCATCACAAGAAAGTCGATCCTCTACATCCAGCCATCGCTTCTCTTCTAAATTTTTTACAAGACGGAAGAAATAGCGGTCTTAAAGCGTCCACCCTTAAAAGACAGATGGCAGCGTTAGCCTTGGTGCTTCCATACTCTCAAGGTCTCCCAGTGTCCAGACATCCTCATATCGTACGTTTCTTCTGAGGAGCATCCGCAAAAGACCCGCCACAATCTCACAGATTTCCAACCTCGATACTTACAGCACTTACCAAACAGCCCTTTGAACCAATTAAGAGTATTCCACTCAAGTTTCTACGCATGAAGTCGTTATTTCTGGTGGCCATCACTTCTGCCAGAAGAATCTAGGAATTGGGCGCTCTGTCTATCCGGAAAGAACTCTGTGTCTTCCATAAAGATAAAGTGGGGCTAAGGACGGACCCCACCTTCTGTCCAAAAGTTTGTTCCAAGTTTCATAGGACACAAGAAATTTGTCTTCCATCCTTCTGTCCTAATCCAACGCAGCCAAGGGAGAGGATTTGGCACACGTTGGACGTCAGGAGAACGCTCAAGTGTTACCTTATAAGAACAGCCACGTTGAGGAAAACAGAGGCCATGTTCGTCAACATCTCTCCCCCGCACACAGGGAAGAAGATGTCCAATTCGGCAATAAGTAACGCAATCAGGAATTGCATACAAGAGCTTAAACCAACAGGTACCAGTCGGAATTACCACCCATTCCCTTAGAAGCGCAGCGACTAACGCAGCATTTTCCAACAGAGCTTCAGTTGAGGATGTTTGTAGGGCTGCTACATGGTCCTCCTTATCCACCTTTATTAGACGATACAAAATCAATGTATTTGACTCTGCCGATGTGGCCTTTGGGAGACGGGTTCTACAATCTATCCTGTATCTCCATGACGACCCTCACTCCCAAATTTAGGGACACTGCTCGGGGAGGTCCCACAAGATGGCCTCCACCTCAGAGGGAGAACGACCATTGGTTACTCACCGTGAAGGGTCCTTCTCCTCTGAGGCTTGGAGGGCATCTTGGCCCTCCCGGGTCGTCATACAATTCTTTCTATGTATATATGTTCTACTTTACCTGATCCTACACGTTCTATACAGTTTAATCTGTTTGTAATACTATTGTTTGAGTTTTCTCACTGTTTAGTTTCATACTGCTTTCGGAGTCACAGAACTGAGTTGAGGGTGACTCCCACCACAGGAAACAGTTTGAAGTTCCTGCCTCCCTAAGAGATGGTTGGGAATCACCCACAAGATGTCCTCCAAGCCTCAGAGGAGAAGGACCCTTCACGGTGAGTAACCAATGGTCGTTTTCATTTGTTAAAATCAGTCTGGGAAGGAGGGATCATTGAGGGGAACACCAGATGAAGGAAAAAGGTTTTCATTCTCTGGCCAAAGACAGTGACAGAAGGATACAGGTGATATCCCCAGGGAGAGATTTCCGTAGCTTTGGTGCCACAACTGAGAAGGCCCTCTCTCATGTTACTGCCCACCTAAGCCCAGAAGGCCTCGGAAGATTGAGACTGAGTTGCTAGTAGCCACTGACCATCACTTCTCATTGAAGAGACTTTCTATCCATCAGTGCTCATGAGGAAATTCCGCCACTAGGCTCTAAAGAGGTTTTCACCTCAGTCAACAGCTGTAACATGACCTTTTCAAATATAAAGTTCAGTTTGTTTTACTTAGTTGAAATATTTATATCCGACCTCTCTATCTGACTACATCCAAAGCTCTTCAAAAGGCGTAAAATAGCAATATAATAAGAACCAATAAAAGAAGGAACAAAACATGACCGGCAGTTTAAATACAGTTGCAAAATTGCATCAAATTTAAATGAAGTAAGGTCAGAAATACCCTGTGAACAGTATTAAAAACAGCCTTTAAAAGGTCTCTCTCCCTCTTAAATACTCTTGCCAAATACTTTAATGGAACTAACTGTTTAAAACTTCTTTCTGCCTTCGTTTGACACAAGATCAAATAGTAATAAATGGCTGTGAATTACATACGATAAAAATGCTAAACATCTTAAGCTTGTTGATGAATGGTTGGAAGCATCAGCCTAAAGACTTGCAAAACTGTAATTGCCTTCGATCTCTTTTTTTGGCATTCTTTTTTAAAAAATAAATCGAAATGACCTAAAAATGCCAGGATCAACCTGTCTCCTCACCCATTATTGTTTAATCACAGTAATAAAATATCTCTTCCCTCAGTAAAATAAACGATTGCAGACTAGAATCTATAATTGTGAAGACATGTTCACCCAAGAAAGATGTTCTATATTGTCAGTTTCTTCACCGGAATCGCCAAGACTGTCAGATGTTTTGCCCCCAATTTATATTGATGCACAGAAGCTTGTATTTATAATGACTTGAGTATTCCCGATTTGATAAAAGGAAATGCATTTATGAAGCATCCATAGGAGTGTTTTTGTGGAGATGGCGGCTTAAACTGATACAAGATTTAATGAAATGCGAAGTCTGAAAATATGTTGAATTTTGCAGATGGACAGCATCTTTAATGATTTGACAAGGCAAGTTGACAAGTCCAGAGGCAAACTCTACTGTGGACTTTTGAAAAGCAACCAACCTGTTAAGAGTAACTTAACTTTCTAGCACGGGTGTAAACATTTCCATGCTTGGCATCCAGATTGTTAATTGGAGTTTGTGATTTCTTAAAATAAAGTAGTGCCACGGGGCCAAAAGTATTGCCCTGTCTGAACTGCAAAATGGTCCAAGGGACCAATAGTCTGGGACCTTCATACCTTGTGGACTGTCTCTTCTGACATGTTTCCCCTTCAAGATTTGCATTCTTCAACCCGCAACCTGCTTGTGGTGCCTGGCCCCTTGGATATTCGCCTAGCATCTTCCAGGACGAGGGCCTTCTTTGTGGTGACTCCATCCTGGTGGAACTAGCTGTCAGATGGTATGCAGATCCTGTGAGACTTATCTAAGTTCTGCAGGACCTGCAAAGCAGAGCTCTTCCATTTAGCTTTTCTTTCTTTTCCTTTTAATAGATGACTGTCCGTTTAAAAATGGGGCGGGGAGATGAAGCACTAAACAGCACCACGTCTATTACAGTGGTTGGAACGATCTACAAATCATATGATTTTACAGCAACACTTTTGGGGTCATCCTGTTTAGCTTTTCATTAATGGGGTCTGTTTATGTGAGCTGCCTTTTAGTTTTATTTGTATGATGTTTTTAATTGAAGTCCGATACCGGTAATATTTAGCTGTTATTAGCCGCCTCGAGACTGCTTGATAGCGAGAGGAGGCATATACATTTAATAACAATAATAAAAATAGTAGTGGATGTGTTTCTGCACCTGGTTGTCTTCCCTTGCCTCCTGGTTTGCCAAACACTGTGGTCCTTTCTGCATTTGCCTGCCACGCCAGATTTTCTCAGTGTTTGAGTTAATGCAATTTAAGTCCATGGCAAAACAGTATCCAAATAACCCGGGGCAACAGCAGGCTGAAACCGTGCTGACCACTGAAGGGAGGTAATGTAATGCAGAATGGGGAAAAACCCGGAACAAAAAGGTTGAACTTGATTTAAGTGCAGAGTGGGAGAAAAACCTGGATTAAGAAGAAGGTTGAATTTGATTTTAGTGCAGAATTGCTTGGAGGACACCACAGTGAACATGGATTAAAATGAGAATACAGAAAGGGCCTAAGACAACTTGAACATATTGGTTTATTTATTTAGAAACTATACAGGTTGCCTCTCCAGAGAAGTGGAGCTTGAAGTGGTAAAGAGGCAATAGTATGAAAGATGCTGTTATAGTGGGTTGATGGATATCTGGTGGAGACCACCCAAAACAAGCAACGATCCATGTGCGTGTTTGGAGTCAACGTAATATTTGTCTCATTGCAGTCTTTGGAACCAAACTGGGTAAATCCAAAAGATCTGTCTTAACTGCTGGGGAAATGTTATGTATTACCTTATGTAGGTAGCCGGAATGAAGAATGAGCCTGAGCTTCAGTCACAAGCTCCATAGACTCTCAGTGTCCTAAAATCAAAAACCTGAATTGCAAAGAGAATGGCACTTACATCCACTGCTGGATGGATTGTCCTATCATAGCACCCTTTTGGGATGAAATATTAGAGGAAATTAGGTGTATATCTGGTCACACTATAAAAAAGAACCCAGAATCTATAGTCTTGAACCTTAGAAATGAAACTGCTTTATCCACTATGCAAAGAAAAAGAATTGCTTTATTATTATTCGCAGCCAAAACAACCATAGCTTCAAAATGGAAGTCAGAAATTAAATCATTCCTAAACTTATGGTACAAAAAGTTATGGAACTTATATATAATGGAAAAAATATCTGACATAATAAATCCCCAGAGATAATAGACACTCTTCAGTGAATTTGCAATGGTATGGCTACTGATCCTATCCCATCTAGTTTCTCAAGGAACAATACCAGAGATAATAGACACTCTTCATTTGTGGTAAATGTTGATGTCAACACTAAGCTTATGAAAAATGCTCTCTTTTATGCTGTTAAGTTTATGTACACTTATCCTGTAAACGATTGTTATTATTTGTTATTGAAATTTTGAAAATTGAATACATTATATTGGAAAAAAAATCAATAACCTGATTGGCTGCTGTTGTGGAACGGATCAATCAAGAAAGACTATGACTTTCGGCGGGAACAAACCCTATTGGTCTTAAGTATTCACTCATGACTGGACCTTAGTATTCTAGGGGTGTGGTTTAGCTAGTCCAGATTGTATATAAATTGGGATTGTTCTGTGTGTTGTTGTTGTGTTCTGAGCTGAATAAAGAAATCACTTTTGAGAAAAGCTGCCTCAAGCCCAGTATATAACAGGAAATATGCCTTGTGAGCTCAAGTTCAGTTTAAAACAAAGATAACCTCATGACGCTGGCCTCAACCGCCACATGGAATGGGAAAGACAGGATAGTAACTGTAACGATTTCATGTTTATTTGTGTTTTGTGAGACAGACAAGTTTGAGGCAAGGAAGTGGATGATGTGACCAAATTGACTGAAACTCTTAGATGAAGGAGATAACAGCTCTGAAGTCTTAAGACTAGAATTAAGAGTTAGGTCAGATAACACAGTTGCTGCCCCAAATAGTAATATTGTCCGTCCCCCCCGTACCAGCTATTAATAGACCATGTCATTGTCCATCTAAAATTCGAGTCCAGGAGCACCTTATAGACCACCAGCAACAATTTCCAGGTTATAGACTTTTGTGAGTCAAAGCTTACTTCATCAGATAAAAATGAACAAAGATCTACTAACCCTTATCGCCAAGTCAGAAACTGGGCCGAGGTCTTGCAAAGAAGGGTCAGTTGGGGTCATGTGCTGTGAGTTTCCACTTCATGGCCTGCTGTTGGTGAGAGTTGGGAGAACTCCAGTTAAGATATTGCACTGTGCAGTTTGTTTTATTAAGGGCGAGGTCGGATGGGGCATTGAAAGCCCTGCAATTGAAACTCCCACCATTAAAAAAAAAATGTAGTTACCAGGGGTGAGGCAACCCAATTTGAACTGGGACCACAGCAACAACCAAGGAAGGGAAAGGGGGAATGGTTAAGCCCTCTCTATCATGACATTTTCCTGACTTGAAACAGCTCCAGGGAACTGCTGGTTGAAGAAACTTGCTGGTACAGATATCTATGCCCCAGTAGAGGCAAATAGTAGCTCACTTGGGGCCCTTTCAGATCAGAAAAAGACATGGAGTAGAAGGCTTTTAAACTCCCTTCTTTCCCCCACTCTGCCATCCTGATTTCATATGCCTTATAACTGTATATATATTTTTAAAAAGCTGATCATGGAACTTCTAATGCCCCGTCTGGCTTGACCATGAGAGGAGGAAATTTATTGTTTACCTTATTTATAGCCCACCTCTCTTGCTGGGACTCAAGGCTGATTACATAGAATAAGTCAGTACAGTCAACAGGGTGGGACACCCAGTGGATGATTTGTAGACATAAGGAACCAACCAGAAGCAAGGACAAGTGTTAACATGGCACATTAAACAAATGCAAAAATTACTTAGCCAGGAGCCTGTTTACAGCAACAGATAGTATGAACTATGCACAATGGTATGGCCTGTCGTCTCTAACCCTTTACCCCAAGTGTCTTTTGGAACTACATGGTTACAGTGCAGCCCTATTTCCTGTGCAAAAAATCCCTCTTGAATAATTCAGTTTTGCAAAGTTTGTTGAAAGCCAGGAGGATGGGATGTGGTGCAATTGTTCTGGATGGTAGTGAAAAGCTCTCCGTCCTGCCTAGAGTCTGTGGTTGCTGAAAAGTCCCTTCCTGCAACGGCAGGAGAAGAAGCAGGAATCAGGTATCATTTTGGTATGCCTGGACCCTGACCTCACTAAAATTGTGTGTGTCAGTTTAATGAATATAAGTGCCTTTTGGGGAGTCACTGTTTTTTTGGGTGAATGATGGGGTAAGAAGAATTACCATCCCTAAATAAACTCTAGTTCCAGTCTGCTACTCTGTATTCCCAGCAAGGCTGAACGAAAGCAGATTGCAGAAGACATTTGAGAATCCCAAACTGCAGCAAACTAATTTGGACGTGAAAGATTGGCTGTCATCAATAATTATAGACCTTCCAGCAAGAGTAATAAATCAAAACATGCGTTCTTTGTCCGATCTCTCAGATTTATGACGAAGGCTGTTTGTTTGCCCAAAAAAGAAGCATGAAAAATTTCTGTCCTTTGGCAGCAGAAATTAAAGGTCAAGCTCCTGTTTTTAAATATTTCATTTTCTCTCTATCTTTCTCTTTCAAGTTTTCTGTCAACAAACCGTAGGGAATATACTTTATGGGCTTCAAAACCTTGGAGACGAGGAAGAAAAAATGATTGCTTGGAGGTTAAAAGCGTACTCTCTTAAATATGATGCTTCAGTACCATCATTCCAAAATATCTGTGAGTTGTCTGGGTTTAATCTGCCGCATAGAAGTCACTTGGATGCAGTATACCCAAATAAATTCCAGACTCATGACTTCTGACCTTCCTCAGCTGGGTAGCCAGGAGGGAGCTCTCTAGCTATAGCTACACACACGCACACACGCACATCTATGTCTTTTATTTTTACATTAAAATAGCACTGCATATGTAAAATGGGAGTTTAGTAGCTTGGAAACGTCATCTGAATAACATCTGACATTAACTCCTTGGAGCGCTTTAAGCCCACAATGGGTTTATATAGATGTGTGCATGTGAAAATAGGCCGTTGTGATTTAGTAATGCTAAGTCATGCCTTGATACCCCCCCCCCACAAAAGCCACAAGTAAAACTAACAAGAACAAATTCCTTAGGACTTGCATCCCTGGAGGGTTGCGAGCAGAGTGCATATCCAGCTAGACCAGCGGTTGTCAACCTGTGGGTCGCGACCTCTTTGGGGGTCGAACGACCCTTTCACAGGGGTCGCCTAAGACCATTGGAAAACACAAATTCTCCATGGTCTTATGATAGCAACGAAAATAATGTTATGGTTGGGGGTCACCACAACATGAGGAACTGTATTAAAGGGTCGCGGCATTAGGAAGGTTGAGAACCACTGAGTTAGAGGGTGTTCCATGGAGTTCACAGAACTTCTGTATCTTCTCACTGTCTTCTGACCTGTGTACATTGAGAATGAGGGAAGTTATCGAACCGGGAGAAGCTGTGTGGTCCATGTGACTCACTATATGATTCCAGGAATGAGTTTTTCTTCTGTGCCATGCCTGTGACTTCCTTCCACTAAGTGTTCCTCCAACAGAGGAAAAACTTCCTTCAACCATGAAAGAGTTTTCACCCCAACTGGCCCAAAGGGTGATGTGATGATGTCACCTGGAAGTGACATCACATCGCTGCCATCGCATGGCAACACTCTAGTTTTTGGGCAAAACTCTGTGGTAAAATCAGCTACAAACCATAGGCCAAAAGCTAGAGCATCACCTACAGTGACAGTGGCAATGTGATGACGTCTCTTCTGGGTGGTGTCATCACACTGCACATGTAGCAGAAGATTCCAGAGAGGACCAAGGATCCCCCTGCCGGCTGCCAGGTAGGACCTGGCCACCCTACCATGAAGTTGCCTTATACTCAGGGCTATTTTTGGGCAGGAACGCTCAGGACCGGAGTTCTGGCTGGCTCCCAAGTTGGCCACGCCCAGCAGGAACTCATTAGCATAATAGGCCACACCCAACAGCAGAAACGCATTAGGATTGGCTACATTAGGGGTGTGTGGCCTAACATGCAAAGGAGTTCCTGCTACAAAAAAGGCCCTGGGTTTTGACCACAAACAAGGTCAACAGAATAAGAAGCAAAAGGTGGGCGTGGCTGGATGACGACACTTCTGGTAACATGGCTGTGTGGCCTAATATGGTAATGAGCTGTGCTGTCAGGGCTGTGGCCTAATATGCTAATGAGTTTCTGCTGTTGGGTGTGGCCTATTATGCTAATGAGTTCCTGCTGGGCTTTTTCTACAAAAAAGCCCTGCTTATACTGAATCAGACCCTTGATCCATCAAGGTCAGTATTTTCTACTCAAACTGACACCATCTCTCCAGGGTCTCAGGCAGAGGTCTTTCACATCACCTGTTGCTTTAACTGGAGACATAGGGTTGCCATGTCCCCCCTGACCACTGGTGGGGGCCGTGGGGGAAGGGTTGTCAGATCCAGGCTGCGAAACTCCTAGAGATTTGGGAGTGGAACATGGGGAGGACAGAGACCTCAGTGGGGTACAATACCATACAGTCTACCTTCCAAGGTATCCATTTTCTCCTGGGGAACTGATCTCTCTAGTCTGGAGTTGAGCTTTAATTCCGGGGGATCTCTAGGTCCCACCTGGAGGATGGGATCCCTGTGGAGACACCAGGGATTGAAGCTGGGACCTTCTGCATCCAGAGGCCATTGATTTCTTTTCTGTTCCTTGATATATATCCGTTTAGAGCTTCAGCATGTTTACACACATGTAATTGAACAAATCAGTGCCACCTTAAGGGGCCCATCGGTGGAAACAAATGCTGTCAAAATCAGGCCAAAGGTCCAGCTAATATTCTGCTTCCCATAAAGGCCATCTGCATGCCCACATTATGGGAAGCCCATCAGCAGAACGTGAATACTATTTCCCCGCTATTTCTCTCCAGTGATTGGTATTCAGAAGTGCATTGCCTTTGTGACCATGGAGGTTCCATTTAGCTACCATGCCTAGTAATCTACCCTTCATGAATCTGTCCAATTTCCTGTTGCTCCATGCTGTGATGGTGACTTCTAAGAATTAATTTATATTTTGTACATAGCGTCTTTTGTCTGTCCTGAAGCTACTGCCAATTGGCTTTTTTGGGTGAATTCCAGCAAGTATTATGGGAGAAGAAAAATACTCTCCATCCAATTTCTCTGCACTGTGCATCATTTAAAAAACCAGTATTGTGTCCCACCCGCTTGCTATTTGTCTAAACTAAACAGCAACAAATGATTTAGTTATTCCTCACAGGGAAAGAGTTCCAACCATTTTCTGCATCTCAGATCAATGATCCAAAAAACGAAGCAAAGCAGTACATTTATGTGTCTTGATTTAGCAAGACCAGAGGGTACATTGGGGGGCAATTGACTTTGCTCCTGGAATTTTACCATTTGTTTCGAGTCTACTGATTTGAGATGTCTCTCTGTGGTTTTTTTTTTGGGGGGGGGGATATAGTTGTATACATTTCTGCTTTTCCAGTGAGTGAATATTTTGTAGGACTCTTTAAAAAAAATCACTAAAGTCACTATTCCGTTTCAGCCTCTGTAATAACGTAGGCCAGTTTTGCACAGAAACAAATCGTGGTGCCTGCAAAATTATCTCACAGTTTTGGGCAAATATCCAAATTGGGGCTTTATGAATTAACTAGCACAAGCCCCATTTGAAATACCTTCTGGCCCATATCATGTGAGGCTTGGAAAGGTTGGGTTTTTTTGATGGCCTGTTCATGCGACATCGAAATTCTTTACCATACTGTCCTGCCTCGCATCTGTGCGTTATGCATTATTGTCCATGTCAGTCTGTGCATCACTTTCTCTGTCCTCTGGCAAGCCCTTGTCTTATTATGCTTCACTAGATACTGTGAGATTTATTTCCACAGCTTGTCTGCTCATATTTGTAGGTCTCGGTGCAGAAGGAATTCAGTTCTGTCTAGTTTCTCCGCTTATAGTCCTTACTGCAGGAATAGGAATGGGAGCAAAGCTAGAAATGTCAGTGAAGCACTTCAGAGAAGGTAGGGTTGAATTAACAAATGGCTGTAGATGCTGGGTACCAGCCAAGTAGTAGACTTCTGGCCTGTGTGAATATTACTTTGTGATAAGGTTATCAACTCCAGAACAGGAAATTCCTGGAGATTTGGGGGTGAAGCCCAGAGAGAGCAGAGTTTTAGAGGGAGTGGGGCCTCAGCAAGGTTATAAAGCCACAGAGCCCATCCTTCAAAGCAGCCATTTTCTCCAGGGGGAACTTGGTCTCTGTAGTCTGGAGATTAGTTGTAGTCCTGGGTAATCTCCAGGCCCCATATAGAGGATGGTAACTAGGGATGGGCACAGACCAGACCACAGACCTGACTTTTGCAGGGACCGGGGCCCAGTTTGTGGTCTGTGAGCCTGATCTGTGCTATTCTGCAGACACAGACCTCCCATGAGTTCACTGCCCTCCCAGGAGGTTCATAAGGTCTGCGTTGGTGGGGGCTTGCAAAAGCCATGCGGCGTGAGAGTGTAGGCCGAGTGAAGTTGCCACTTGGCCTTCACTCTTGCACTGCACGGTTTTGCAAAAGCAATTTCAAGGAAATGCATTCCCTTTAAATGGCTTTATAAGCCATGTGGCATCATGGACCGTGACCCAGTTCATTAAATATGGAGGTTTGTTTTCCGGGGGTCTGTAAACCCGGACAGATCTCCAAACTTCAATGGACTGCCATTTTCCTGGACCGTGCCCATCCCTACTGGCAACTGTACCTAGTGGGCATGATTTATGCCCTGTTTTTCCTTCTGCGGCAGGTACATTCTGCTGCAGGTACAGCTTCCTCTAAGCTGTCAAAGTCTTCTGAGCAAAAATTCTACTTTGTGAGCTACTGGCATTAAAGTTGTGAGCGAGCGATTTGGCTGCTGCATAAATTAATTTGCTCTGGAGCCCTTCTTCCTCAGCAAAGACAAAAATGTGTGAGCCGGAGGCTAAAAAACTGTGAGCTAGCTCACACTAACTCAGTTTAGGGGGGGACACTGTTCATGATCTCCCTGATCCACTTGTCAGTTGATCAAAAGCATCTTGCTGTTTGCAGGTAGAGATTTTGAAAATAGTTTTCTAAACCGAAAATGAGATTGTGTCCTTGATTATGCAGATTTTAGTCTGTCCACCTGTGTGATTGATTGGATTTCAGGGTAGTGTGAATGGCACAAGTAGTTGAGTTTCATGAATATCTTCAGAGCACCACTTATTTTTAGAAAGGACAGAAAGTACTTACAGGTTGTAAGAGATTAAGACTTTGGAATCTATACGAAGGAACGTTAAACTTGACATAGTTAATCACTACACCAGGGAATTTTCGTTACCAGAATCCACTTACCGGTTGTTTATAGACCGCAGATTATGGTCAGTGTATGCTAAGTTTGCTGTGTTACTGTGAGACATCCCAACAGACCTTTACCATACAAGGTGTTGTTTGCATCAGTAAATAAATATGAGTGGCCCTGAACAGGTAAGTAAAGAGACAACAGGAAAAAACTATAGGCAGAGTGAATGCTGTATACAGAGAAAATGCAGATATTTTAGAGCCAGAAGAAAGATTCTCTTTCTTTTTTTCCGGTATGGAAGTCAGCAGAGAAGGAAATCAAGTGTGCATAGTTACACTGCCTGCAGTGTGAGGTGCTTCAGGGTTAATGCGGGACTTCAAGAGATAATACTGTTTACCAGTTCAGCATACGTGACAAAGATTTATATTTAGAGCACTCCGTGATCTTCATTGCTCAGTTAACTGTTATTTTAAGCTCACCAAGAACGCTGCTTCTGCAGACGGTGTTAGTATAGGTAGGGTATTGTAAAAAAGTACCCCCCCCCCAATTGAATGGCAGATTTTGTATTATTATTATTTTTTTGCAAAGTCAGACTTAGGCATCCCGAAACATAATTCTAGGGCGGAAACAGACGTTCAGTCCATTTTGGCCAGCTGGGTGGTAAGTTCAAGCATGGCAGCTCCCACATGGAAGACGCCCCAAAGCCATTCTGCAGGGGGGTGGCTCCATACAGCTAGCTGCAACAGTTGAAAGCTCCTTTCTGTATGCGTCAGCTCCAGATAGCAAAATATCCCCAGCAATAGCATGGCGATGTTACAGGCAATGCTCCCTCTAAGCTGTGGAGTCCTGTGAGCAAAAATTCTACTTTGTGAGCTTACTGGCATTAAAGTTGTGAGCGAGCGATTTGGCTACTGCATGAATCAGTTTGCTCTGGAGCCATCCTTCCTGAGCTGAGACAAAAATGTGCAAGCCGGAGGCTAAAAAAACTGTGAGCTAGCTCACACTAAGTCAGCTTAGGGGGAATAGTGGTTACAGGCACTTGTGGTATTGTATGTTACCAGAGGCAGGGCTGGCGTCAGCATACCCTCAGGTGGGGCAGCGGCCAGAGCTTCTGGCGGAGGCCACCGTGACTTGGGACGCCACCGCCCATGCTCCCTGCCAGCGTCACCAGGGAAGGGTGTGTCGGTGGCTGCAGAGCAGTGGCATTTTTAACAGTAGCCATGGCACTGCCCAGCCACATGTTGCTTGGTGCCATTGGAGAAAGGGCATGCAGGGCAGGGCTTTAGGCAGATGAAGGACACTTAAGTGCGTGGTGGGCGGGGAGGGAGGTGCCAGTGGGGGGCCCGGCGGAGGAGAGGAGGGGGCCCCTGAGCACTTTCTGACCACGGCTCTCCCAAACCTGGAACGAGCCCTGACTTGGAGCTTTCAAATACCACCATATGGTCACCACCCGGAGGTGTTACTTGGCAACATCAATGTAGAGACTTGTAATTTAAATCAACGGGAAGGTGGTTAGGACAGACTCCTTTTTTGGAGGGGGGGAGTTTGTGTGTGTGTGTGTATTGAATGGATGGGGGAGTAGGGTACTTGTGGGCCTGATGAGTATGACCTCCTCTCTTGTGCTGCTGTCTTATTCACAACTTTGTGCCTCTCTGGTGTTTGAGTTGAGAAAATCTTTGTACTTACCTTTTGGCTGCTTTTGTTTGATTTTGATAGCTGATCAAAAAGATATCAAAGTCTAGTGGCTCAGGCGGCGATTTTATAGTCTAAGAATGCTGTTTGAAAGGGTGTGTTGTCCCTGAAGCAGGAAAATCGTCACACGTCATGTTATCTGCTTCAGAGAGGCCAGGATTATGATACCTGTCTGCCGAGCCGTACCTGTCAAGTGGCAGGTTCAGAAATGCCACTCATCTCAACCAGGGAACTTGTAGTTATTTATTGTGAAGTAATGGATTAGATTAATTGCAGGGGAGGACATATGTTCCCCTTGTGAAAATGGTCTTAGGTATAGACAGGGAAAAGATCACGGTGGACATAATAGTTTGCTACTACGAGGTCGCATACATATGGTCTGAAAAGTAACTTGAATGAGTTCCAGGTGGGTCGCCGCGATGGCCTGAAGTAGCAGAACAAAGTTTGAGTCCAGTGGCACCTTTAAGACCAACAAAGCTTTATTCTGGGTATAAGCTTTCGTGTGCACGCACACTTCTTTATATACCTTGAAACAGAGTTACCAACCATTACAGATAGGTAGCGGGCGAGTAGGATGTTGGCCTTTCTTTCTTTTCTTTTTTTAACTGCCCCCCAACGGGGCAGGATTTTATTGCATTTTCCACATCACATACACAAACAATCATAACCTATACATACATATACATACATACTAACATACAAACAAACACATGGAGGTTATTCTTAATTCTACCAATATTTATACTAATACCTATTCCGCCTTAATAATAATTTCTCATGAACTGTGTAAGCAACTTTTCTGTCTCTGTCAGAGGTCATTTCGGGGGGGAACGCGGGGGAACACAGTTCCCCCGGGTGAGGTGCAGGGGGGCGGGGCACATGATGAAGCCCCGCCCCCTGCTTCTGGCCACCCCGCTTCCAGCCCTCATTCAGCCAGGAGGAGGCAGGAGAAGAGGGAGGGTAAGTTGCTTCCTCCCCGCTTCTCCCCACCCTTGCCTGCCTGGGGCCAGGGAGGGCCTTGGCGGGGCTTCCTCACACTCCTGCCGGCCTTCCAGGTCCACCGCCGGGCCCCTGATGTCAGGGTGTGTGGCATATGCTAATGAGTTATGCTAATGTGTTCCCCTAGCTCTTTTTCTACGAAATGACCCTGTCATCCTAACAGGAATATATTTCATTTAGTAATCTATTGGTCTGTCTCTTGCAAGCTTGCCTACATATGTTTGTCATGCCAGTTATAAAACCGTGACCAAGTATTCTCAAATGTCGAATCTGCTGCGCCTTTTATCAATAAAGTCAATTAGTCCAATTCCGCAGCCTCCAAGATTTTGTTTACAAGTTCTCGTTTTGTTGGTATCTCCAGTAATTTCCAATATTTTGCATAGAGAATTCTTGCAGCCGTAGTTAGGATGTTGGCTTTTCTAATGGGCCCATCCTGGCAACACCCTCCTCACCCGCTTCCTTTATGTAATGGTTGGTGACTCTGTTTCTACATACCTGAAGAAGTGTGTACGCACACAAAAGCTTATACCTAGAATAAAACTTTGTTGGTCTTGAAGGTGCAACTGGCCTCAGACTTTGTTCTCTTGAATAAATTCCATTACTCATTTCTGAAACAAGTCATATTTTTACTCTTAGTTTCCCCCCCCCCTCTGTGTGTATTTCACTGTGAAGTCGTTTGTCATGTTGTCTGGTAGATAATATAATATCTACACTTTAGATGAGGGCAAGAACTTTTATTAGAATCAGACCAAGGTCTTTCCTGGCTTTACAAAACCAATCTTGATAATGAGAAGATTGGAAAGTGAAACTTGACAAAAGCCACCCATTTTCTACTAAACACATGACCTGACCTGGATAGCCCGACCTGACCTGGATAGCCCAGTCTAGCCTGATCTCATCAGATCTTAGAAGCTAAGCTGGATCAGCCCTGGTTAGTACTTGGATGGGAGACTGCCAAGGAAGTCCAGGGTTGCGGTGCAAAGGCAGGCAATGGCAAACCACCTCTGAACATCTCTTGCTTGAAAACCCTATGGGGTTGCCGTAAGTTGGCTGTGACTTGACAGGACTTTACACACATGAAGCAGCCCATTGGTCTGTGAAGGCCAGTGTTCTCTACTTTGACTGGCAGTGGTGCTTTGGTGAAGGCCTTCCATATTACCTACTAGTTTTTAACTGGAGATGCCACCAGGGACTCAAGCTGGGATCTTCTGTATGCAAAGTAGATGGTCTTCCATGGAGCCAGAGCCCCACCCTACCCCTGGTAAACTGAGAATTTCCATTGAGAAAAGGGAGGACATTCCTGAACATTTGGGTACTCTATGACCCATTATCCCAAACATTCCAGAATGTCCTCCTCTTCTACAAGCAAAACGAACCTTCGTGGTAAGTCCAGGGTTTCATTCTCAGATGTCCACAACACATATTCCACAAAATGTGCTAGTTAAGTGTTGGAAAGACAGCTGTATAATCTTGAAATAAGAATAGTTCAACGTGGTTCATTAGGGGAGGAAAAAACACCCTTGCTTTTGTAAAAATAAGCTTTCGTTTTC
This sequence comes from Gekko japonicus, assembly GCF_001447785.1. NCBI lineage: Eukaryota > Metazoa > Chordata > Lepidosauria > Squamata > Gekkonidae > Gekko > Gekko japonicus. The sequence continues at coordinate 34,098 of NW_015167065.1, forward strand.
CCTATATACAGGACTGTCATATCTATCACAGTGTTTTCGTTGCGTGTACAAGGATATTCTAAGAATGCATTCTCTCTCTTCCTGGTAACCAACAGGGAATAATTGGTACCTGGTACATTTAGAACTTACAGTGACGGATGTGAACGACAATGTCCCTGAATGGGTCATGGAGCCTTTTCCCTTCCTGGCCACAGTGTCACCTAAAGCTGTAGCCGGTACCAAAGTATACAAGCTCTTGGCTAAGGATGAAGATGAAGAAGAGAATGGAGCCATTGAGTATTTTCTTTTGGAAGGTAAACACTGATCTTTAAAGTCATAGAAAACATGGGAGGGAAAGCTGTAAGAGACCCCAACTTTTTTGAGCCTGTCAGCAACTTTGGAATTCTGACACAGGGTGGTGGGCACAACCACAAAATGGCTGCCAAAGGAGGCAGGATCATGCACACATAGGAAGCCCAAGTGCAGCAGCTTTGGAATTCTGACACAGGGTGATGGGCAGAACCACAAAATGGCTGCCAAAAGGAGGCGGGATCACACATACATAGGAAGCCCAAGTGCAGCGGCTTTGAAATTCTGACACAGGGTGGTGGACACAACCACAAAATGGCTGCCAAAGGAGGCGGGACCACACATACATAGTAAGCCCAAGTGCAGCGGCTTTGAAATTCTGACACAGGGTGGTGGACACAACCACAAAATGGCTGCCAAAGGAGGCGGGACCACACACACATAGGAAGCCCAAGTGCAGGGGAGAAGAGGGATAATTAAAAAACACACACTAGGAAAGAGGAGTTAAAGAGAATAAAACTAACACTGTGGTGGCAGCTGCCACTGAAACAATGTGACCTTCAGTGCTCAGTCAGAAGCCCTGCTCAGTACGTGCCCATCCAGCCCCACCCATTTTCCCCAAACACTTGGTGACTGCCAAGAAAGGTGTCAGCGGGCACCACATTGTTGATTCCTGTCCTAGGATATGAGAATTGGTAACATCAAGAACCCGAATAGCCTAGGCTAGCCCGAACTTGTAAAATCTCAGAAGCTAAGCAGGACCGGTCCTGATTAGTATTTGGGTGGGAGACCACCAAGAACATCTGAGGTCATGAAGGAGAGGCAGACAGTGGCAAACCACCTTTAAATGTCTCTCAGCTTATGAGATGGCCATATATTGGCTGTGACTTGATGGCACTTTCCCCCACCACAGTGTCAAGAACAAGTTTTGGTTTGTTAGTGATGTATAAATACAGCTATCCTTTTGCAATTTTGCATTTTCCTTTTATTTCCTTGAATTCTCCCTTTTGTAGGTGGAGAAGATAGATTTGAAGTTGAAAGGGACAGCGGCTGGGTTAAAACTACAGGTTCGCCTCTGGAGAAGGAGAAGGAATATTTACTTACTGTCCTAGCTGCTGACAAACCTGGCCGCCAAGGGCCACCTGTCTCTATTTCTGTCCTTGTTGGACGTCGACCACCGCAGTTTGCCAATATGTCATACACAGTTTATGTTCCTGAAAACACGCCCCCAGGAAAATCGTGAGTACTTGCATAGTTTTAAATTCTTTACTAAAAAGGTCAGATTCTACAGCCAGAAATCCTAAGCACTGCTGCAGAGAATAAATGAATCTCATCCAGTTTGAAATACAGGAGAGATGGCAGAGTGTCCTGGTAAACGTGTCGGGCTGTGACTTGAGATACATGGGTTCAGATAGCCACAGAAAAACATAGTTATTCTGGAGGGCAAACAACAGGGTTTAGAGGCCGAGGCCTTCCCCTAATGTTTCTTCTTGCAACTGGTTTTCAGGGGTTTACTGTCTCTTGAATGTGGAGGTCCCTTTAATCAACAGGGTTAGTAGCCACTGATAGACCTGTCCTCCATAAATCTAGTTCCCTTTTAAAGCCATACTGCTGTGAAGGTCACTGGTTGACTTTGGGCCAGTCAATCTCTTTCAGCTTCATTTTTCTCTCCGGCTTGCTGTGAGGATAAAATGGAGAAAAGAGAACTGTCTACACTGCTCTGAACTTGCTGGAGGAAGGGTGGGAAAAGAATGTACTAACTTGCTGGTCTCCCCCCCCCCCCCCCCACAAAACCACACCCCGGCAAAATTCAAGTCTAGTAGGCACCACAGAGACCAACAGATTTTTCAGAATCTGAACTGTTGCAACTGAGATTGGGCTGTAGGTTAGGACTGTGTGCATTCCTTATATTGGGGCATTAGTAAAGGGAAATGTATAGGCAGTAGTTAGATGATAGAGTGCCGGAGATTAAGGACATTTTCACTCTGGGACCCTGAATTCTGTCCCCCCCCTCAGTTGCTTTTCTCTCTGCCCCCTCTCCCCGATTGCTTTCATTAAAATAACCCTCTTGAGTATTGCCCCAGTGCCCTGGGGTTTGGAATGACACCTTGCATGTGCAAATGGGTTGAATGGTTTTGAAGCCTATTCGCTGCTTATGATTGGTGACATACCATATAGCAACTTGCACTCTTTCCGGGGTAAGTATTATTTCAGTCTGAACAGATGTAGGTCTTGTCCCATAAAAGTCCGTGAGATTCCCGTGTACTTCACTGAACTTTGCATCTGAGCTGACAGTCTGTTATAATTTTAGTTCATGTGCCATCAGAAGATACCGAGGCTTTAACTTAAATGGGTTACTGTCTGATTTGCAATCTGTTGTGCCAGCACTCTAAGAACTGTCATTTTTTTTTAATAACTTGCTCCTTCGAAAGCGAGAGAACATATGTTCATGTGGCCAAAATCTGGCTAGCTTGGGGTTGATTGTGAGTCGTGTTCATCAAACATACAGGGGCCATATGGCATCCAAAAACAAGAAGAAATCTTCATTAAAAATGAAAGGTTTTTATTTTAGCATGAAAACTTTTGCAGACTTAGGACTTCGACTCGGTCACGTGTAGCTTCATGGCAGAGCTGGATTTGAACTTGGTCTTCCCGTTCCTAGTTAGATACACGGTCGACTGAACTGGGTCTGTTGTGTGTCCAGAGCATCGATTTAGAATTCCCTGTTCCTGGTAGCTGAGAATTAAGGTCTTGCCAATCTTAAAGGCTTTGGGCTTGAAATGAGACACTGTGGATTCTGCTCAATTGCCTAGATTGTCTCTCTGTGAGGTTTTCATCAGCCTGCGAATCCAGATTTTCCATAAAGGTCGATTATATGGGTCTGTTCATGAATAAAGGGTGTATTCACAGCCATGGCTCTAGCTCTCTTCAGTCATTATGATTTTGCTACTCCTACTTTGCCTATTGGGAGAACATGTGACCCTCTTGATATGTACCATTGCCATTTTCTGTTAATAGGGCAATGCGTACATTTTCCATCTTGGGTACGTGCAGTTGGGAACTCTTAAACAAAACAATAACAAAAACGAAACCTGGTTTCTGATGGCAAGTACCAAAGCTGGAAAATGCAGATGTTCCCCTGTTCATACAAAGTGGTGGCACCACACACTGAAAGGATCGTTTATAATTCCTGGTATGTGTTGCAGGAGTGCTGGAGTCACAATGACTGAAAAGGGCTTGTTGTAAGTGGAGAATCAAGCCTGCTTCCATCCAGAGGTCATTTCGGGGGGGAATGCGGAGGAACGCAGTTCCCCCGGGTGAGGTGCAGGGAGGCGGGGCACATGACGAAGCCCCACCCCCTGCTTCCGGCCGCCCCGCTTCCAGCCCTCATTCAGCCAGGAGGAGGCAGGAGAAGAGGGAGGGTAAGTTGCTTCCTCCCTGCCTCTCCCCACCCCTGCCTTGGCGGGGCTTCCTCACACTCCCGCTGGCCTTGCAGGTCCACCGCCGGGCCCCTGATGTCAGGGGGGATGGCATATGTTAATGAGTTATGCTAATGAGTTCCCCTAGCTCTTTTTCTACGAAATGACCCCTGCTTCCACCTGTGTGGTCCCGTCCTTTCTACAGTCTCTTTGTCATGCTACGGTGTGACAGATTGTTGGGAACTGGATTTACTGCACGCTCATTGTATCTTTTTATTCTGTGCTTTCCCCAACTCGGATCCAGATTTTTGACAGTCCGTGCTTTGTCTCATCAAAACAAGTCCCTGAGTTACAGTCTTGTCACCAATCCGAACGGCCTGTTTAGCATTAGCCCAGCCACTGGAGACGTCCACTTCAGTCGCAGTATGGATTATGAGAATGATCAGCACCAATATCTCCTTCTAGTCCAAGCAAGAGAAAACCAGGGGCATCTCAGTAGTACAGTTGAGGTACGTGCTCGTTAATAAAGTTGCATATTTGAGTCCATGTTTATAAATTCACTGCTGTTCTGCATTTGTAGTGGCTCAGGAGCCCAAACTAGCCTGATCTTGTCAGAGCTTGGAAGCTATCCAGGGTTGTCCACATTCAGTACCTGAATGGGAGACCACCATGGAAGACCAGAGCTGCTATGGTCACCATGACTAGATGGCACACTTCAGCTTTGTTCTGCATTGACTGGTTCTGTTCTGACATTGCCTCCCGCAACTGCTGACACTGGGCTTGAACACAGCTTGTTGCTGTGCTCGTATGGTCCCTTTGCTCCTCTCCCATCGTAGTTTCCTGGGGTTGATCAAGTCCAAGTTAGGAGTGACGTCCAAATGTTGCCTCCTTGGTAAAGTTGAGTATACCTCAGTTTAAGCATAGTTTAGAGTCTTGGGGTGTGGCGAGTAAACAGACTCCTGTTCGCCTGCAGTTGGGTGTTGCAGAGAATTAGAGCTTGGTCAAACCAGGGTGTTGTGAACCTAGCAAGCTCCAGGGCTATTTGTGGGCAGGAACGCACTGGAACGGAGTTCCGACTGGCTCCTGAGCTGGCCACGCCCAGCAGGATCTCATTAGCATAACAGGCCACACCCAACAGCAGAAACTCATTAGGATTGGCTACATTAGGGGTGTGTGGCCTAACATGCAAAGGAGTTCCTGCTTCAAAAAAAGCCCTGAGTTTTGACTACAAAGTAAAGGGAATAAGAAACAAAAGGTGGGTGTAGCCTAATATGCTAATGAGTTGTGCTGTCCGGGGTGTGGCCTAATATGCTGACGAGTTTCTGCTGCTGGGTGTGGCCTATTATGCTAATGAGTTCCTGCTGAGCTTTTTCTACCAAAAAAGCCCTGGCAAGCTCCATGTATGGATGGAGAGGGAAGGAGCAAGTGGTAACATCCCAGCATGGTGGCAGTCTGCGTCTCTCTGCCCAGTCTCAGTTTAATCTCACCCTGTTGTGATGTCTGAATGTGGCCATTGTTAAGTCACCGTAATAACTTTTTAGTTATTGAATTCTAGCCCACCCGGGTCCACCTCCTCCAATTTGAGCCTAATGAGGTTCTAAGATTTTCATAGGGTTAGGCTTCCATTTGAAGTGAAGCTGGTGGCCATGATGGATGGGCCCTTCTCTTTGGGGCGCCTTGTCAGTAGAACACCCGCCTCCGAACCCTTCACCTGGTGCCAACGTTGCAAACGAAGATGTATTTTCTCTGCCTTTGAAAATAGTTGTCTTGTTCACCTGTTAGGTCCTCCTCTTGTGACGTTCCGTATCTGATGCTGCAGGCTTCTTTTTAATGTATTCCGCTGCCTTCTCCTATTTTGTAAAATGCTGCCCTGTGTTTTTAACGTTGCTTTGTTGTTTTGCTGTGTTGTCGTCATCTTTGCTTTAAAACTGCTTTGAGCCGTGTTTACTGGAGAGTGCAACGTAAAACACAAGCATACTAGATAAATCGATGGCTGGGTGTTACATTATGCTGTGCCCTGATCTGAGTGACTCAGGCTGCCCCATCTCGTCCGATCTCAGAAGCTAAGCAAGGTCGGCCCTGGTTAGTACTTGGATGGGAGGCCCCCGAGGAAGTTGAGGGTTGCGGCACAGAGGTGGGCCCTGGCAAAACCCTCTCTGGGCATCTCTTGCCTTGAAAACCCTATGGGGTCACCATAAGTCCGGCAACTTGATGGCACTTTCCACCACCAGGTTATATCAAAACATTCTTAGAAAACATAATTTGTCCATCCAAGTAAGTGTCAACATTTAATTAGCTTTGAGATCTATCTTTAACCTTTTACAGTTATACAGGATTGGGAAGATATTTTCAGCGCTGAGCCGCTGGTGTCACATGTCTAGATGTTCGAGCAACTTGGCTCCTGGGATTCAGCCAGCTTCCTTCTAGACGAGGAAGAACTATCTTAGCTGCTAAGTGCCTTCCTTTTTATTTGGAAACTACAGACTTCTAGAAATCCCCTGAAGATTATTATTTTGGGGGGAAACTAGTATCAGACTTATCTATAACAATGAAGACACAGCAGGGATCCACTTTGATATTTCTACACGTTCTCTTGTCTTTCCCCCCCTCCTTTTAGGTTTGGGTTGTAATTACAGACATAAATGATTGTGCTCCAGAATTCCAGCAGTCTATCTACACCAAAGATGACGTTCCTGAAACAGTGACTGTAACCACTGCACTTCTACAAGGTAAACCCCCTTTCTCTCAAAAGAGGGAATCTTGATGCACCAATGCTCTGATCTGCTATAAGGCTGTCACATGATCTGCTAGTGAATGCTTGCTCCTTTGGGTATTTTTGCAGTTCTCTCTGGCCAGAGTTCAGGGGTGGTTCACATGCTGATACCTCCTACATTTTCCTCTCCCCCCCCCCTTTTCAGTGATAGTAGTAGTAGTAAAATTTATTGTGTAGCCATTGGCCATTACAATTTAAAACAATATACAAATGAGACAATTTACAGCACTGGAATTTGGATTAGATTTAAAATATAACAACCTCTAAAAATCTGCACATTCAGTATTTAAATTAAGATAAATCTTAAATATAGATACCCATCTCCAGAAACACATACACAGCCTCAAACATTGCCGTTTTACATTGCTGTTTTACAGTTCAATTTCATTTTCCTATGTTCTTGGCCCTAATTTTACTAGCCACTAAGGCGAAGAGTGCTACCCTATAGGAAACCGTAGGGTCTGTGTCTGACAGCAGAAATATTAATTTACTGCGATCTTTAGGGAACAACTGCGATCTGAGGCAATGGGTGTTTAATGGAGATGCCATAATAGATTATTCTTTAATCATTCAGTCAAAATTTGCTCCCTGGTACAAAGACATAAAGAAAGATCATTTAAGAGCTGCATACCTGGTAAATGTTACTGCATACAAGCTTAGAACAGCATCTACAGCATTGCGTTTCCAGACTATGCCAACAGAATTACTTAACGATACTTAAAAATACCCCCGGAACAACGTATTTGTATCTGTAAAATTTCTGTGGAGGATCTTTTTCATTATGTCATGGTCTGCCCATTGTACTGGGAACAGAGATGTAAATTCTTGACTGCAATAATAGATCAATTGCAAAATTTTTCTGACACTGATAAATTAATATTTTTGCTGTTTACATCTCGGTTCCCAGTACAATGGGCAGACCATGACATAATGAAAAATCCGCACTTGGGGGGCAGAGATTTTCCTGCACCTGGAGCAGTCTCCAGGTGTGCAGAAAAATCTAAAAAGTTGAAAAAAGTATACTGGGGATATTTAAAGTAAATATCCAAAATTGCGTCAAAAGTAAAAGAGCGTTACCTGCGCATGCGCAGAGAACGCCCCGGCAACTGTCCCACTGCCGCCGCCTCTAGGGCAGGAGTGGGAGGGAGAAGGTTTGGTGGGCCTGGCGGCTGGGAGCCATGCGGGCCTTGCTGTTGGTGCCGGGGGGGCGGGGGAGAAGGCTCACCTGCAGCTGCTTCCTCCTCCTCCACGTGGAGCTCCCCCCCTTGCGAGTATCGTGGGTCCCCCTTCTTGTCATTTATATATAAGTTAAAAAGTACAGGGGTTAACACACAGCCCTGCTTGATGCCTTTGCAAGTCAGTATTTTGCTGGTCATCGAGCCTTGAGGTACCTACTCTAATTTTTGCATATGTTTCTGTATGTAGCTCATGAATAAGGAACAACTGTCTTTTATCTATATTAGTTTTCATCAGCTTGTCCCACAGCTGGTTTCTGTCAATTGAATCAAAGGCTGTGGCCAGAACACAGTGTATAAGGCTTTAGTTGGACCTTTTATGGCCGAGTGAGCCAGCTGATAAAGAGTATGGCAATGGTCAATTGTCCCTTGGCCCTTTCTAAATCCTGCCTGTTGGGGATATATGATATTATTATCAGCAACCCAGTCCTCCAGTTTTTGCAGAAGATATCTCCCATACAGTTTGGATGCTGTATCAAGGAGGCTCATAGGGTGATAGTTTTTTGGGTCTGTTTTGTCCCCCTTTTTATGTATGGGGACTACTATACCGGTTTCCCACCCTATTGGGAATATGCCCGTGTTATTTGTTTGGGTAAATAGTTTAGTGAGTATTGGAGTCCACCACCTTGGAAAGGTTTTTATTAAATCTGAAGGAATCAAGTCCTCTCTGGGTGATTTACCTGAAGCCAAAGATTTAATAAGGGTTCCAATTTCAGATTCTGTCACTGGAGGCCACTCTGGTAATGGTTGCAATTCATTAGCAACAGCCCATTCCCCTGTTTCTGCTGATTCTGACATAAATGGGGTGGCTTCATAGCTTTTTGTAAACTACTCAAATCAGGTATTTCCACTTACCTATGCATCCGTCATTTCACGAGGTCTGCCTAAACTAGAGGAAACAATTTCTCCAAAACGTGATTCTTTCCTCTCAGATATGGCCTGAACTAGCTCAGTCCATAATAAATGCTTAGCATAAGCAGTTTTTTTTCTTTTTAAGCCGGCTCTTATATTGGGATCTAAGTGTGTTTAATTGTTGGAGTTGGTGGGGCTCTTTACTTTGTCTAGTTAGTCTAATTTGTTCGGTTGTTTCTTAAAATTTCTACATTCTCAGTCGTACCACCCATTTGTAGAACAGGAGTGAGTATTTGGGGGTCTGTCATTGATAAGCAATGGCTTTATAACTTGTGCGGTCTCTTCATAGTGTTGAATAATATTTGCTTCTGATCCTAATAGAACTTGTCTCCTGTCCTTAATATCAGCACTTTCCAAAGCAACCTGTACTGTTTTTGTAGCTGTTCTGACCACCTTTGTCTCCTCCCTTTTCAGTGATATGGTTCTGTTATGTATGCTATCAGCTATGAACTTTTAGGCACATGCTTATTAAATGTCATAGTGGAATTTATGTTCATACGCAGGAAAAATGCATGATTGCTGACTCTGTGTTGGGAAATACATGACTTTGGGGGGTGGAGCCTGCGGAAGGCGGGGCTTGGGGAGGGCAGGGACTTCAAGGGTGGTATAATGCCATAGAGCCCACCTTCCAAAGCAGCCATTTTCTCTAGGTGAACTGATCTCTGGAGATTTTGAGATCAGTTGTAATTCCAGGCTTTAGCCATCACCTGGAGGCTGACACCCTATATCTGTAGGGAAGCCCCTTGTATGCTATAACGGAAATGTTTCAAGCATCCCATCTTGTGATGACTGATAGCGACTATCATTTATTTCCTGCCGCTTGCTTATTCTCTTCTGGAGCTTAGTTGCGAGCTAAATTCCAAGCCACCTTGAACCCCAAGGGTGGAGTATAAATGTTTAAATGTAAATATGACTGTATAAATGGGAGGGGTCATAGCTCAGTGCTAGAGCATCTCCTTAACATAAGAACATAAGAGAAGGCAGTGTTGGATCAGGCCAGTGGCCCATCCAGTCCAACACTCTGTCACACAGTGGCCAAAAATACCAGGTGCCATCAGGAGGTCCAGCAGTGGGGCCAGGACACTAGAAGCCCTCTCACTGTTGCTCCCCCCAAGCACCAAGAATACAGTGCATCACTTGCCCCAGACTGAGAGTTCCTATCTATACCTTGTGGCTAATAGCCACTGATGGACCTCTGCTCCAGATGCTTATCTAATTCCCTATTGAAGCTGTCCATGCTTGTAGCCGCCACCACCTCCTCTGGTAGTGAATTCCATGTGTTAATCACTCTTTGGGTGAAGAAGTACTTCCTGTTATCTGTTCTAACCCGACTGCTCAGCAATTTCATTGAGTGCTCATGCAGAAGGTCCCAGGTTCAATCCCTGGCATCTCCAGTTAAAAGATCTGGCAATAGGTGATGTGAAAGACCTCTGCCTGAGACCCTGGAGAGCTGCTGCCTGTCTGAGCAGACAGTACTGACTTTGATGGACCAAGGTTCTGATTCCACATAAGGCAGCTTCATGTGTTTAAGTGTAAATAAATATAATAAATAAATAACTGAAGTGACGTTTTTCTTCTGCTTCAACAGTGTCTGCCAGCGACTGCGATTCTGACAAAAATGCAGAAATACTTTATTACACTCTGAGCTCCGATTTCAGCATTTCTACCCATGGCATCATCTTCCCAGCGACAGAGTTGGACTATGAGCGCCCTAACCATCTTTATGAGTTTGTAATTATGGCTATAGATAGAGGCGAACCCCCGAGGACTGGGACAGCAACCATCAGGATTCGTGTCTCAAATGTCAATGACGAAGCGCCCAGGTTTTCACAGATAATGTAAATATATGTCATTGGGTTTTATTACAGCATTTAGCGGTTGCTTGTTCTTGTGTCTGCATGGCAGTCGCAATGATTTATGTTGCTGATACGTCAACAACATTTCTTGAACTCGGCGTGTGAAGCAACAGAGAGGGAGGTGTAGGGAGTAAGACTGTGCAAAGAACCAGGAAGTCATACGCATATATGGAGCTGACCAAGTCAGAAGATTGGTCCATTGAGTTCAGTCATGTGACTGGCAGTGGCTCTCCAGGGTTCCAGGCATGGCTGATTAGGGGTATTGGTGAAAAGTGCTGTCAAGTTGCAGTCGGCTTATGGTAACCCTGTAGGGTTTTCAAGGCAAGCGATAAACTGAGGTGGTTTGGCATTGCCTGTCTCCACGTAGCAACCCTGGCCTTCCTTGGTGGTCTGCTATCCAAGTACTAATCATGGCCGCCCCTGCTTACCTTCCGAGATCTGACAAAACTGGGCTAGCCTGGGCCATTCAGGTCAGGGCGAAATTGGTTTTAGGGTTAGTTTGTGGAATTAGGATTTTCTATTTCAGTGCTTGAGTTTTGGATCCTTTTATGAGTTTCCGTAATCACACCTAGGATTTTTTTTTTGTCCCGATAGCTACAAGAGTTTTGTTTCCGAAGATGCGGGTCCCAACACCTTGATCGCCACTGTTCATGCTATAGACCCTGACGGAGATGGTGTCTCTTACAGCATTACTGGAGGAAATCGAAAAGGAAACTTTGTTATCGACCCTCAGAAAGGTAACGGTGACATTTTTCTGCAGTCACTAACTTGTTGCACACAACTGTGTCCAAAGTACATGAATCTGTTTAAATTCTTGGGTGTCTCAGGGGCCACTAACTTCAGTAGTTTGTTTCCTTGTTGTGCGCGGTCGCTCTTCAGTCATGTCTTAACATAGTGAATTCAGACTGCAGTAGATACTCTGCTAGGTTCTCTGAAGTCATTGGCTTCAGTCCCCCAGAATTCCCTGTAAAACAACAAAGGAAGTGGCTGATGGGAGTCTTGACAACTGGTAGTTATTGTGACTCTTGGCTTTCTCCTTGAGCTTGAGGTCTGTTGCATCTTGCTGCTTGGTTTCTTCTTTTTCCTGTCTGCTCTGTTGTTTCTGTTAAGTTCTTCTTCCTAAGTTTTTCTCCTTATCTCCCTTATATATAAAAGCCAAATGGTGGTGGCACTTCTCTAGAACATTCCACACACTCCAAAATCAGTTCGCTCTCTGATCTGTCATTCAGAGGGTCTCCCTATTCACTGGCTGCTTTACCTGAGTCCTGCCTCCAGCATTCTAAACAATCTTCTTCGTGGTCTCTGTGCATCACACCCTTGGGATACTCTGCGCCTGCGCTGAACCTTCTCGGTACCGATAGCTAGCAAAAGGGATTTTCGCGCCTCTCCCAGGTCACGCGCCGGCTCCACTGCGCATGACCAAGGAGGGGCACGCAGATCCCGCCAGTTCTCTTCTGACCGCCGCGCTGGTAGGACGCCTTCTGCTTCGGTCTGTTAAGTACAAACTTTTGCTAAACTTGCGTTTAGTTACTTTCTTTTTCTTTATTTTTGTAGTTAGCATTTTTCTCCGGGTGTTTGTTTTGTGTTTTTCTCGTTTCCCCTCCGCTGGCCTATGGCCCCGCGGTGGGGTTGTTTCAAACGGTGCAAGACTTGCGGCCTTAAAATATCCCCCACCGACGGGCACTCACTTTGCCTCGTCTGTCTAGGGGAGTCGCACTGTGTGTCTAAGTGCAGACATTGCCGGAAGTTTTCGAACCAGACGAGAAAAAACAGGGCAGCTCGTCTGCATTTGGCTTTGATGGAGAAGGCACTATCTCCTCAGTCCTCCTCTCCGTTGGACACGTCCGGACACGCCTCGATGTC
>NW_015167065.1:51382-72577 GCF_001447785.1 Gekko japonicus
TTTTTGCTGTTTCTCCCCCCCCCATAGCCAGTCAGAACACAGAGGTTATTTGCATATGCAGCCTCATTGGCCTCTGTCTCAGAACACAGAGGTCATTTGCATATGCGACTTGATTGGCTTTTGCCTCTAACATTCTAAATAGTTTTGCTCTTCTGAGGTAAAATGTGTCCAATCGGAGATCACTCAGAATTACAACTGCTTTCCAGATGGCAGAGATCAGTTCCCCTGGAGAAAATGGTGGGCTCTGTATCCTTATATGCTGCTGCGGTGGCCCCCATATGAGAGCCAATGTGACGTAGCAGTCAGGGCTTCAGAGCACGGGAGAGGCTGCAGGTGTGTGGGGGGTGGAAAGCTGAAGAGTGAGGGGGAAATAAAGGTAGGTTGATGATTGGCTGGGAAGAAGATAGGGTTGCCAACTCCAGGTGGAAAATTCCTGGTGATGTGAAGGATGGAGCCTGGAGAGGGTGAGGTTTCAGGAGGCGTGGGACCTCGTACAGGTACAAAGCCATAGACTCCACCCTCCAAACCAACTATTCCCTTCTGGGGAACCATCGTTGCCAATCTCCAGATGAGGGCTGGAGATCACTCAAAATTACAACTGTTCGTTAGGTAGCAGAGATCAGTTCCTCTGGAGAAAATGGTGGACTCAGTGTCATTATACCCTGCTGAAGTCGCCACAGCAAATTGACACTGAGTGTTCAAGGCCGGGGCACTCGCCCAGAGCCTCTTTCTAGAGGCCGTTGTATTTATTTCCACAACGGGCCTTTTTCCTAGTTGTGCATATTACCCATTCCTGTCTATGTGTGTGCTCCTTCTCCTGTATGCTTCAGGTTTTCCTGATCCAAGCCTTGCCAGTCATATTTCCTTGACACCCTTGATCCTAGTTATGCTGCTTATGCCTAAGGAGGCCTATAAATTTGATATCTCTGGCACATATGCTTCTTTTGGACAATATTATACATCTGTGTTCTTTAGCAAAGTCTCCTTTGGGAGTTCTTAAAGTTGCACTGCCCATTTTAAGCGGAAAGCAAATCAAGGCACTATTACCTATTCAGCTAAATTGTTCTGTCATATCTTTTCCCCTACTCTAGAAAAAGATGCTCAGCAAAAATCTCCCTAGCTATGAAAAGATATGTAAATTCTGCAGTCTTCTAGCTATTGCCCTGACAGGTTTAGTCGGAAGGGTTGTTGATCTTGGTAAGTTAATTTTCCAAGCTAGTGGGTTTAAGATTGTAGCACAAGTTCCCCATTCTTAAAGACTGTAGCAAAACTCCATCCGGGAGTGGTGGTGGGGATGTTCACATGCAATCCTGACTAAATTTTGCGAAACTACCCTGAGGTCTCAATTCTAAACATAATTACTTGCCAGCAAGTGAATTTTTGTATCTAGGATGTCTGTGCAGAAGTTCCTTGCAGTTCCATGAATATTGCCGCACAAAACCAGAACTGCACTATCTTTTTTTAAATTATAAGGGAGGAGAATATAATCTGAGTTTCTATAACATTTTTATCCTGCTCTTCTTCCAGTGAGGTCAAAGCAGCATTCATAGCTCTCTCCTCCTCCCATTTTCTCCTCACAACAGCCCTGTGAATCAGGTTAGGGAGGGAAGGAGGGCTTCCCCGAGACACTGGCTGAAGGTCTATCTGTTTATTTCATGGCTAAGGAAAGATTAGAACTGGGGTTTCCTATTCCAGCACTTAAGCTTTTTGCCATCAAGTTTGGAGCCAATTTATGATGACCACCAATGCTCCCTCTAAGCTGTGGAGTCTTGTGAGCAAAAATTCAGTGGAGCCTTGTGAGCTACTGGCATTAAGGTTGTGTGTGAATGATTTGGCTACTGCAAAAATTAGTTTGCTCTGGAGTCATCCTTCTTGAGCTAAGACAAAAATGTGTGAGCCAGAGGATAAAAAACTGCGAGCTAGCTCACACTAACTCGGCTTAGAGGGAACAGTGGTGACCACATAGGGTTTTCAAGGGAAGAGAAGTTCAGAGATGGTTTGCCATTGCCTGCCTCTCCATAGCTACCCTGGAAGATGGTCTCCCATCAAATACTAACCAGGGCTGGACCCTCCTTAGCTTCTGAGACTTTTTGAGATCAAATTAACCTGGGCTATCCAGGACAGGGAATTATTTCACATTAACTCTCTGTATTGATAGCATCTCTGTTTAAATAGTTGCGAATGCTTTGACTTCAGCACATCTAGAGAGCCAGTATTTGGTGTAGTGGTTAAGTGTGTGGATTCTAATCTGGGAGAACTGGGTTTGATTCCCCACTCCTCCACTTGCACCTGTTGATGTGATCTTCGGTCAGTCACAAGCTCTGGCACAGCTGTCCTTGAGAAAGAGCAGTTTGTGTCAGAGTTCTCTCAGCCCCACCCACCTCACAGGGTGTCTGTTGTGGGGAGGGGAAGGGAAAGGATTTTGTAAGCCGCTCTGAGACTCCAAGTGAAGGGCGGGGTATAAATCCAATCTCTTCTTCTTCTTCTTCTTCTTCTAGCAAAAAGGAACATTTTGAACCCGAAATAACTGAGCAGTAACTTTTATTTTGGAGTTACTGTGATGATTTTACCTTAACTGCAATCACATTTTTACTCTGGCTTTTTGTGTGCTCTCCTGAGCACAGGAAACTAATCAGAAGCAAAGAAGAAGCCACAGATCTGTCCTCCTCTTCGTTTGGTCTGTCTTAGGGGTTCGCTTACCATGAAATTTTAATTTTGGTGCAAATAGTGCTTTTGCAATTTTAATGCTCCGGATCTGAATGCATTTCAGAAGTGTTCCAGAAAAAGATTCCGTCAAATTATTATATAAGGAATTGCTTCAGAAATCACCTTTGGAATGTGACTCTTCTGCCCTTCTTTATGAGTTTCTTTGTTTTGCAAATACTTAAGTAGTGTGGCACGATGAACCGAATAATGCAGGTGTTAAAGTAAAATTGCCAGTTATAAATGATCCCACTAGTGCTTCTAGCCATTTAATCTCCCTTGTTACATCACTGTGGATCTGGTTTTGTATGTTGCTTCCAGGCTGCAGATTGAATTTCTTAGTGCAATAAGGAGCAGAACTGGTGATGGGGCGAAATCTGAAATGGGGGGCACTTGAGGGACAGACATTGAAGTTTTGGAGTCCTCTTGACTGCTGGATCCATCTTGGATCAAACCTCCTGAAATATGGGCCTGATTTGAAATTAATCTGTTTTAGCCCATCATGCTACCTAAGAACCTTCCCTGTATTCTCCCAAATTTGTTAAGGTCCAGAGAGGAGGAACTTCCGGGATGCAGCAGTGTGCCAGTCTTGTGGGAATTGTGGGAACAGTTGATGCCAAAGTTTCCAGCATCCTTGTATGTTGCAGTGTGGGACAGTGTCCAGAGGTGCCGGGAACTACATTTCCCAAGATTCCTTTGGCTCCAAGGAGCATAGGTGGCAGTGTGGTGTAGTGGTTAAGAGTGGCGGACTCTGATCTGGAGAACTGGGTTTGGTTCCCCTCTCCTCCATATGAAACCTGCTTGGGTGACTTTGGGCCAGTCACAGTTCTCTCAGAACTCTCTCAGCCTCATCTACCTCCAGGGCCGGCCTGTCATTGACAAAATTTAGGCAGCTGCCTATGGGTGCTGGCTTGACGAGGGCACCACTCTAGTCTGCCTGCCTCGCGAGAGCTAGGCACGAACATCAGGCTACTGTTGCTACGGTGCAGCGGCGGATCTTCTGGCGAGGGAGGCGGCTTTCGCCACTGGTGGGGACGCCATTTCAGGCCTCCGGGGACACAGGGAGGGGAGGCGCGCATGTGGGGACGTCCCAATGGGGTGGAGGAAAGGGACCCAGCGGTCTGCTGGGCCATGTGTCGCACATGACTGCCTCCCCTCCCGGCAGCTGCCCCGGGTGGGCAGAGCTTTCTCTGGCTGCACTCCTGCTCTGGAGCTGACGTGCAAGCAGCCCCGTCCCGTGGTTCCAGCCACGAGGGACTGCAGCAGGAGCGCCCCCTCACCCCCGCCCCCTGCCTTTGTTGTACCCATGAAACCAGACTGCTGGCGCTCGTGGAGGGGGTAGGGGGGTGCCAGAAAATTGGTGGACGCACCAGAACGGGGGGGGCGCCTAGTGTGCAAAAAAACCTGGGGCCGGCCCTGCCTACCTCACAAGGTGACTGTTGTGAGGAAAGGAAGGGAAGGCCAATTGAAAGCCGCTTTGAGATTCCTTACGGTAGAGAAAAGCGTGTTATAACAACCTGCTGCATAAGTTCTAGGAAGTCGTTCCCACCATCCCTCACTGATAGTAGTGTTTGGGGTAAGGCCCAGTGGCCTGTTGTGTTCCAGAATCCAAATTATCTTTGAGATGTCCAGCAGGCATTTCCCACCAAAAAAACAAAGCGGCACTGAGTGAGCAGTCTTGGAAACAGTTGCTTAAAACAAGGTCATACGTCAAGATGAAAATCAAAAGAAATAATCTCATCTGGTGAAAGAATTGCTTCCGATGGAAGAAGGCTCTCACCCACAAAAAAATTCTCCCTCAATAAATCTGTTTTTATCTATAAGGTGCCAAATGCCACTCTGGTTCTCCTTGCAGTAGATTAAACACAATTCCTCTGCAGGAAAAAAAAATAAATCCTTGGTCGTCAGTTTTCATTTTTACCTTTGAGGGGGATGACACTACATCTCCCCCCCTTTTCTCCCTGTAAGAACTATTTGTCTGTGATACGACTCCATGAAAAGCCCCCTCCTTTTCTCTCTTCCTGCAAAACTGTACTGCCTCCTGTTTGAAGGTGGCTGTCAGTGAAATATGCTTGATATCCTGGAATGCCTGGGTGAAGCTGAGGCGTGTGTCAGAAAGAAGCAGCTAAGGCGGAGACGTGGCATTTGCAAGGGGAAAGTGAGTGACACTTGTCATGTAACAGCGGTCCATTTGCAAATGACACTTTTGATTACATCGGATAAATAATAGACGTGATGGGTGTCGGTGTAAAAAGAATGACATCTATTCACTTCAGCTTTTCAGAGAGGGTTACCTTTTTGGGGTTTTGTCAGCGCTTATATAACCCACAGCATACGGCAAAGTTTCTGTGGTCTCAGATACCTAACTCAGAGGCTCCTTGGAGCGTCTTGTCTGTGGAAAGATAGTAAACACTTGAAACACCACATGCATAGATTTCCACTGTTAGAACAGGAATGTGAGACTATATTATTATTGTGTCACCCACAAGCTGAATTCCCTTCTCCTGAAAATAGTTATCTTTTTCTGATGAAACTGCCTTAGAGTGAGTCAGACCTTTGGTCTGTCTAGCTCAATACTCTCATGGGCTCTCCTAGCGCCTCAGGCAAGGAAAAGTCTATCATGCTACCCGCAGTCCTTTAACTGAAGATGCCAGGGACTGAACCTGGGATATTTTACACCAAGGGGTCCCCAGTCTTTTTGAGTGGGCTCCTTCAGAATTCTGATACAGAGTGGTGGCCACAATCACAAAATGGCGGCGACAGGAAGTGGCGCCAACCGCAGGATGTCAGGGAGTGCGGTTATGTATAACTCTAATAGTGCCTCTTCAGAACTTCAGCCAGAAGCTCTGTTTAACAGGAGGCCTTTTAATTTACATGCTGAAGCCCCACTGGGCAAAAGTCTCAGTTGTTAGGTCAGACACATCTATGTGCCCTTGTTCCCTTCTCAGATTGTGTGTATGGTAGATTAAGCCAGAGTTGTATCTTTGGCCTTTAGGAAACAAGATTTGTTTTCCTCAGTGGGGAACTAAGACTCTGGGTTGTTTTCAGGCCCATGGTAGAAAAAGTAAATGGTCTCCTATTTGGCTATGCAGTATGTTTGTAGATGTTCAGTATTATAGTAATCAAGGCGCGTTCTGAATATGCACGATCTTTAGATCCCCCTGTCAAGAAACTGAGTTCCTAGTTCAGTTTCTTGTTTTCTCTTAAACATTGGTTCAGGCTTCATTTTCAATTTTAGGCCTGCATTTGATTTGAAAGGTTCAGATGGAGAATAACTGTGCTGGTTGCTTGAAGGTTCAGCAAGTGGACCTTGTGACACCCAGATAACATTCCCAGGTACAAAGGGAATTAGTGATTATCACTGACTCCTTTCTTGTTTCCAAGGCCAAAGTATGGTGCCTTGGTAACCATAATTAACTGCATTCCCGTTTAATTAGTGCTTATGATTTACACCTGTTAGAAATGGGAGGGTTGTACTGCAGATTACCATTTCACTGGATTCTGATCCCCTTCTAGGGCATATGCCTAGTAACAGGCTCACATCATTAATAGACATCATAAGCCAGAGAGCTGATTGGTCTGTTGGGCCCCAGACCATGTTGGATCCTTGGCCATAAAAGTTTAGTCTTTTCAACCTGTTGTGGTTTTTTTCCACTGGTTTTTTGGGTGGGAAGCTGTAGCTCCCTAAAAATCATCTGGAATGTTTGCTTGTTATGGGCCAGGCACCCTTCCTGTCCGACACCAACTTGGGAGAGAGTGGACTTGGATTGCTGAACGTCTTCAGCTTGGAATGGTAACATCTGGCAATTTTGAAGCAATGTCTTACTGTGTAGCCTTTTGAATTTTGCTTTATTTTTTGAGCAATTTAATACTTTTTTTTTTGGACTACATCTTGTGGTGTTCTGCTCTTCAGGTGGCTTCAGTCTAATCCCCAGTACCTAGACCTTAGTGCACACCTACCAGGTTAATTGTTTTGGAGAAACTCGCTCTGCAGGTGGCCTGTTGTCAGCAAGCTGACAATGTTTTTTTTCTCCTTCATGTATGTGCTTGGTTGCTTTCGCTTTCATATGTAGACCTGTTGATGCGCTTAATTGCTTAGCTGCTGGAACGTCTATATCTCTCAAGGCCACAGGTGGTTGCTGCTGCTGGATAGTTGCTTGGGTAATCTCACGAAAAACCGTGGGAAGGAGATAGCTTGTGCTGCCTAGAAGCGTTTGTTCCCAGGCCCGATGGCGCGCGGGGGAACTCCCGCAATTGGGCCTCAGTTGTTTGAATGTACTATAACATGCCATGCTCATTGCTCCCCCCCTCATTCCTAACAGTGTTCCTGTCCATGCATCTATAGCTTCAAATAAAGCAAAACCTTCCTGCAAGTGTGTACTTCATTGTTGCTGTGGGTCCTGACACCTGTACTGCAGGGCTGACTTCCTTGTTTAATCCCAGGACCGTTAGAAGCTTGCCCCTTGGCTTCTGGCTGCTGGGTAGTCAAAAGGGGCTGGTGGCAGCTACCAGACTGTTGTGTTTGTGGATTCACACCCCAGAGTTTTGTAATTTTGTGCCCTGCATTTTGTGACCTGCTTGCCTTTACCAAAATTCCCTTGGACTAGGCTTTTTTGACACACACCCCTTTATTGATTTCCTTGTTCCTTCCAGAGAGCCGAGTGATATGAACAACAGGGAGGTACAGAACTAGATCATACATACATACCACTTTGCCCTGGGGCTGGAGGGGGTCACATCTTTGTATGCTGTTTCATAGTTAAAACCTTCCCCCTATCCTTATATATATATAGGGAAAAAATGTATCAGAGAGAAGGCTAGAACTTTATTCCTTGCTGTGACGACTTTTTTTTGGCATGAGGAGAGTTTGTTTGTATTAAAATGGGAAATGTTCATATATGTGAATCTCCCAGTTGCCGCCGACTCAGCCACGTCTAGCAACTATTTGTAGCCTGTGGTTCTACTGAATGTGATTCTCATCTGGAGTACAAAATGTCACTTCATCTATAGTCCTGATGTTTTTTGGGTTTGTTTTTTTTGGGGGGGGGAGCCCTGATTATTTATACACCAGAACAGAGACTATAGCCGTATGTCTTTGTTTCTGCTTTTTTATTGTTCCTTTCCTCAAAAGAGGGCGGCAAAGACAGACTGTATGGCTCTTATTCCTTTTTATCCTCACAACATCTCTGTCGGGCTGAGAAATACGGAGCAGGCCAGGCCATCCCAGGGGACTCCATGGCCAAGCAGAGATTTGAACCTGCATCTTGGCCCTCATCCAACTTTTCATAACTTAGAACTGCAAATGGAACGAGAAGACATTTAGACTGATATTAAAAACACAATCTCTTACCTTTTACAGGCTTAATCCGCCTCCGCTCAAGCCCACCCCCTAAGCTTCAAGGGCCAGAGTACGTACTTAATGTTACAGCTACCGATGACAACATCTCTGGGGGACCGCGCTCCCTTTCTAGCACCGCTTTGGTTATTGTGCACGTTGATGATGTCAACAATAACAAGCCAGTGTTTCAGAAGGTAACTGTGCTGTCCTGAACTGTGTTAAAGGTCTGGAGGGCATCACTTGAATTGCTAGTGTGTTTTCACATGCGTTGAGAATTTATAACTGCACTTACCTTGCCAGGATATATACATGCAGCAAAAATTGAGGAGTTGTGCATCCAGTGTGGCCAAATTAAATTCATATTTCTTCTCGCATGTTCTTGTGACAGACATTCAGTATCACTACGGCAGCCTTGAAAACATAGGTTTTATTTACTGCTGCCTTCATGTGATTGGCTGGACTACTCTAGAAGAGTTTCTAATCAACCACAACCGATCCCATTAATTTTTGGTGTACCCAAGCCAACTTGAGTTGACACCTGTGCGTGATGAACCAGCAGCATGATTACTTCAACACATCTTGAGATTCTAACAAAGCGACAAAAACGATCGAGCCCGAGTAACTGTTGCAATTATGTACAGTGCCCCTCCTTAATTATTCCCCTGCCCAGTCCATTCAGAGTTCTGAAAGGAAAGGTGAAATCGTTCTCCAGGCTAAATTGGTGTGATCTCACTTATTAGTTGACTTTGATTGACTTGTTGGAGTCATCCCTAGCATAGTGTAGTTTCAAGGTGTTTTGGATAAGCAGGAACTTAAGCGGTCCGTGGCCTTTAGTGAATAATCATTTTTTTGCTGTGGTGCCAGCAGTGATAAGATACTAGATCAGACTTGAAGCTGCCTTCTGCAGAGTCAAGCCATTGGCTTGTCAAGGTTAATACTGTCAGTACTGTCTACTGTGACTGGCAACAGCTCTCCAGGGCCTCAGGCAGTGGTCTTTCACATCAGCTGCTACCCAGGCTCCCTCTAAGCTGTGGAGTCTTGCGAGCAAAAATCCTACTTTGAGCTACCGGCATTAAAGTTGTGAGCGAGCGATTGGCTAGTGCATACATTAGTTTGCTCTGGAGCCGTCCTTCCTGAGCCAAGACAAAAATGTGTGAGCCGTAGGCTAAAAAACTGTGAGCCAGCTCACACTAGCTCAGGGAACACTGGCTGCTACTTGATCCTTTTAGCTAGAGGTGCCTGGGATCCACGTGCAAATCTGGAACTCCACACAGCCCCTGCTCTGCCAGCTTTCCTGCTGCTGACTCATATGGCTAGATTTGTGGGATACGGACATTCCACCTTCATTTCATATGTCTGATAGTTTGGTAGAGTCATTAAAACGTCCTTCAAAGACTGAAAAGAAACCAAGAGAGATCTGTCGCTGCCACTCGGCAGAGATGGTGGAGAGTAACCCTCTCCTTTTATCTCATTTTGGGGGCATTTTTAAAAAATTCGCTGTTGGGTTAAGCCCTCGGTTCCCGAGAATTGCATCCCATGTCAGATCGTATCTAAGTGTATTTTATGTCCTTTTGCCAGTGTCAGCATTACCGAGAACATGCTTCTGTGTTAGAGAACCAGCCTGTGGGAACGTCTGTGTTACAAGTAGAGGCGACAGACGCAGATGAAGGCCCCAACGGCAGGGTGAAATACGGCTTGATGCACAGAGATGGTGCCCTTCCTTCATTTAACATTCACCCCGACACAGGCAAGGCCAACTTTTTGGATTGCAGCTTTACTGGCACGGGTGTAAATGAAAGAGGCAGGGTGGGGATGTTAGCCCCTAAACACTACCCAGCTGAGTCTTGCTTAGGCTGTATTTGCGGTGGCACTTCATTGATCACTTGTATGGTGCTTCTGAGTTTGTGCTTCAGGCCCTTATTTTATTATAACCCTTATAAAAGTCATGTAAATGTACTTATTTAGAAAAAATTTCTTGCCGACTCTCCAGGAAACCTGCCTGAGATTGCTTACAAGATAAAAACGAAACATGAAAAGTTGCTTATTATATACCGGTACTAATATAAAATATAGACAATAAAAACATAGTCCACTGAGCAGCTTAAAAGAACAGTTTCAAGACTAAAAACAAACCAGAATGGTGTTAAAAGACCTGCCCCTTAATTAAATGGCTTGGTGAACAGAAACATTCTGTCTTGGTGACTGAAAGGGATCAGTGTAGGTGCCGGGGGAGCCTCAAGGAGAAGGGGATTCCACAAGTGAGGTGCCACTACTGGAAAAGCCCTGTCTGTGGTTACCACCTGCCTCACCTCTGAAGGCAGGGGCATAGAGAGTAGAGTTAGATCTCAACTGGCAGGCTGGACAATATGGGAGGAAGTGTAACAGCAGGCACTGAGGCAGAGAGGGAGTGGCTTATCTAAGGCCACCCAAATGGGTTTGCAGCAAAAGTCAAACTGGGGAAGTTCCTTTTTTGTAATTCACATTGCAGTCCTTAGCAGGGTTACTCCAGTCTAAACTCATTCAATGTCAGTGGGCTTGGAGTGACGTAAGACTGCCCAGGATTGCACTGACAGGCGCTTGTCTGCTGTTGTGGCACCAGCTCCCCTTCTTTCTCGGAAGAATCTATTGTGTGGGCCCTGAGCTGGATAGTCCAGGCAAGCCCGATCTCGTCAGATCTTGGAAACTAAGCAGGGCCGATCCTGTCAAGTATTTAAATGGGAGACCTCCAGAGAATACCAGGGCTGGGAGGCAGAGGCAGGCTACCAAGCAGTAGCTTGCCAGAGGTTGCCATGACTTTCAGGCGCACACACATGCACACACACATACAAAATGCAAAAATACCCACCCACACAAGTTTAGTGTGCAGCTTGGGTTCACATTTGACCACAGGCAGTTTGTGGAATTTTAGCTGTATGATCAAGGGATAGCGCCTTGTGGGACGTTTTTTCACGAACCATTTGTGGAAGATTCTCTGAAGTCGAGCATGACAGCAGAAATAGTTGGTCAGAATTTTCTTTGGAAGAAAAAGGCGGTGTTGTCCATGTTCCTTGACATTACTGCAGGGGAGAAAAGAAGCTGCTGTTTCTCCTCTCAGTACGGGAACACAATAAAGAGGGACAGCATTTTTTTTGAATCCCCATTAAAGTGGATCTGCCAGCAGGACGGATATATAGGAAAAGGATATATAGGAAAATGTGGATGAGAGCAAAATTGGCTAAGAAACTGAACCGTGAACAAAAAAAGTTCCCAGTTCAGACTCCACCTTTGTGAATGGGGGGCTTTGTTCAGAAGGGCCTTCTTATAAAGTGGTCAGAACTATGGTATAATAGATCAGCCTACGATGGTGCTTCTATAAAAGATAGTATTGTAGTAGATAATGGTGTTTATTACATGTAAAAAAAAAGTAAAGGTTCCCTTGCTCGAAAGCCAGACGAGTCCGACTCTAGTGTTGCAGTGCTCATCTCCGTTTCCAAGCCAAAGAGCCAGTGCTGTCCGAAGACGTTTCCGTGGTCATGTGGCCGGCATGACTAAACACCAAGGCGCACGGAACGCTGTTACCTTCCCACCGAAGTGGTCCCTATTTATCTACTTGCAATTTCTTGCTTTCGAACTGCTAGGTTGGCAGGAGCTGGAACTAGAGATGGGAGCTCACTCCATTATGCGGCACCCAGGTCTCGAACTGCTGAACTACCGACCTTCCACAGCCTGCAGTTCAGTGTCTTAACCACTTGAGCCACCGCAGCTCCTTTATTACATGTACCACCCCCTTATACTGTAGTTCAGCGTCTTCTGCCTTCTGTTCAGTATGGTATTTCAAACAATTCTTGGATCACATTGACAGTTTTGTCGTCATAATAAGAATACTTAATTAACTGCCATTAAGTTGACTTATGGCATTCCCTCATGGGGTTTTCAAGGCAAGAGATGAGGCAGAGGTGACTTGTTATTGCCTGCCTCTGCATAGGAACCCTGGACTTCCTTGGTGGTCTCCCATCCAACTACTAACCATGGCTGACCCTGCTTAGCTTCTAAGCTCGGACTAGTCAGGACTATTCAGGCTGCTACTTTGGTGCTTTAGATTTTTAGTTTTGTTTGCTTGCTCGCAGTGTTTCCCAGCTCTTCAGCCCAAGCCCCACTGGCACTGTTTGGGCTATTAAAAACCTTTGCTTTTTGATTGAACTGTTTTTATCATATTTTGTGATCTGCCTCGAATCTCGGTAAGAAAGACAGGCTATGAACGAAGTTGATGATAATCCTTGTGCTGAACATAATGAAAGGCAACTGTGTATGGTTCTCACTCCCTAGTAGTAACAAAGTTGTTTGGAATAGGTATTTATTATTGTCACCCACTTGGATTCTTGAGCACAGAGATGATGTGCCTGTTTTTTTCTAGGCTGGCTGCTGCTAACTCAGTTTCCGTGGATGATGCCGTCTGGTAGAAGCAGCATTAGATAGCATCTGCACAACCAGTTTTCTGTCCGTCTGATGCCTATGCTTATTTGCAAACAGTTTCTCTGAACTAACTGCCCAAGACAATTCCCAGTATAAATAAATAAATAAGCACAAACATAAAAACCATAAAAGTATCATAATAAACTAAACAGTGTAGTCAAAGTGGAAGCATATCACACATAAATACTAGCTAAAACAACTGATAAAAGCAACAGATTTTACCTAGTTCCACATAAAAACACCCTTTAGTTCACTGTGCAATGTCTTCCCAAGTTTAAACCCAGTGGAATTAGTGAGCTTCGACTAGGGTTACACTGTTAAGAGTCACAATATAATGACAAAATTGGGAGGGGGGGCACACCATTAATGGGCTAATTGTCCAATTAATTAGAAAGTGGCCTAAATACAAATAGCCTGGCATCAAAACCAGCCCTACTT
The DNA here is from genome assembly GCF_001447785.1 of Gekko japonicus. Taxonomy (NCBI): domain Eukaryota; kingdom Metazoa; phylum Chordata; class Lepidosauria; order Squamata; family Gekkonidae; genus Gekko; species Gekko japonicus. Next base: position 64,314 of record NW_015167065.1, read on the forward strand.
GATGGTAAGTGGATGGATGAGTTAAGGGTATTCCACTGTCCCACTCTGTACTTGCTGTTATCTCCTTTCCTGTATGTATTGCAGTGAGTGTACATGCACAAGAGGCATTCTTCATGGGCAAACAAGTGCATACAGGGTGTCCAGCAGGATCAGACCATCTCGTCCAGCATCCAGTTTCACACAGTGGCCAACCAGGTGCCCTGCAGGGCCAACATAGAGGGCGTAATGGCCGAAGTCTCCGTGGCAGTGATCCTTAGAAGTCCCACCTCTCCTCCAGGGCTCTGAACCAATCCTTGTGATTTAGGCCTCATGCAAATCCAAGTGACTGTCAGCCAATCAGAGCCCATGGAACTTCACTGGGTAGGAGGGGTGGAGCCAGCCTCAGCTTAAGAAGGGTGAAGAAAAAACTGATTTCCTTCAGAAGGGGATTTCTTGGTTCTGGAAAGGAGCATCAGCTTATCCAGGCTTTGATTTGGCTATTTAGTCAGGGTTTGGGGGTTGGCTTAGGGAAGAAAGCTTATTTTTAGTGCTGGAAATAAGCATCCTGTTAAGGGCCCATCATTCCTAACTGGTGCATGTAGCTTCTGTGGAAAGGTGTTCTGTGTGAGAAAAAAGCAGCCTTGAACCTGCTGAGGTACCCTGCCCAGAGAAAGGAGAATCAAATCTCCCCTCAGGAGTTATTTACCTTTTTTGAGAGCCAGCTTTACTATGGCTGCGGTCACACGGAACAGAAGCCACACAAGTGAGACGGAAAACAGCCGGAGTTTCCGGGCGCGATCTCACCAGCACATCTGGGAAGCGTAGCACTCCCGTGGCACAACCGAGGCTTCCAGCCGAAACTGCGTGGCAAAAAACTAGTACCTCGGAGGTACTAGTTTCCGGAAACTGCGGGGCAAGGGCGGGCGTCTGATCGCATTTCCGGTGGCATCCGACGCCCGCCCATGTCCCCTTGCAAATAAGGTGGGTTTTTTTTGTCCACGTCTCTGTGGATGCGCACACGGAGCATGCGCATTAGTCATGTACACACAAAAACAAAACATTTTGCCGCGGCGCACGCTTCTTCGTTGCGCGCCGGCTTGTCCTGTGATCAGCACCTCTCCCTTGCCATGGAACCTCCACGGTACCTCCACAGGACCTCCACGGGAGGTCTGATCGAGTAACTGCGCAGTAGTTTGCCACAGGGCAAACAGCCACGCTTCTCCCCTGCAGTTTCCTGCCCGTGTGACCGGGGCCTTAATGTATCTAAGTTTGAGTTCAGTGGCACCTTAAGATGAACAAAGTTTAATTCTGGGTTATAAGCATTTGTGTGCATGCACAATTTTTCAGATACACTGAAACATACTTCCTCAGGCCTTACATATAAGAGTTATCCACACATCATATTTGCCTTATTAAATACTTTATTTTATGTTAAATAAACCTTTGTTGTTTATATCCGTTTTTATGTTGTTTCTCAAGTCAAAAGTCTAAGAAGCAGTGGTCTCTGTTTGCCTCACATATAAGTACAGTCTTAAACTACCAGGTCTGCAGATAAGAGACCTTTAGGGAACATATAGCTTACACGCTATCAATCTTTATTTTAAAAGGACTTGTGTCCTCCTTTTTATTTGATTGTGGGTGGTTGGGGTATAAAGAAGCTATAGGAGGGGCTAGAGTGGGGGACTGGATATTCTTCAGTCCAGAAGGCAGTTGCTTCAGAGCCTCCCCCTGTAGCCACCTTCTAAAGTTGCCTCATAGCACTGGTATTCAGAGGGATCTTCATCGTGGTCCCTGTGCAGTCCCACACTTGGGTTTTGGGCACGCCCACAAAACCGACCTCGGAGATCTGGAAGAGCTAGCCTCAGACAATTTTTTTTGGCGGGCTTTTCTCTTCCGCACTGGGGATCAGGCTGCCACTGTGCATGCCTGGAGCTGAGGAGAAACCCCACCTCTGCTCAGTTTCTTCTTTTACACCGCCACGTTCAGACCTCGTTGCGCTTCCCTCCTCTGGTTTACCTCAACTACCTCAGTTCTCTGTTTTCTTCTATGTCCTAACTATTTCGTTGTTCTGTCTTTTCTTTCTAAAAAAAAAGAGGATCTCTTCTTCATTCGTCTGTAGACTTTCACCTCTGTGACCCCCAGTTCCGGCACCAGGCTTCTCCCTTTCCTCCACGTCTGGGAGGCAATTACAATAGACACTTGGGTCCTCGCTATAATCCGCATGGGATACGCGATAGTGTTTCACCATCGGCCTCACGTCCCTCATTTCTGTCCCACCCCCCCAACCGCTTCCTGAAGACCGACGTTTCAGACCTGCTCGCCAAAGGGGCAATAGAACCTGTTCCTTGGTCGTTCCACCACTCCGGGTTCAACTCTCGATATTTCCTCGTCCCCAAACGTACAGGAGGAAAACATCCCATCATGGATCTCAGGGATCTGAACCGGTATATTTGCCACAAAAAATTCTGCATGATTACCCTGCAGTCCATCTTCCCGCTCCTACAGAAAGGCAACTCCAGGATGTCTACTTCCATGTTACTATCTGTTCAGCATTCCGCCAATACCTTCACTTCACCGTCGGGACCCGTCACTATCAATACAGGGTCCTCCCCTTCGGGCTTTTGACTGCCCCCAGGGTTTTTACCAAGTGTATGGCAGTGGTAGCGGCCACACTGAGACAACACGCCATTGTTGTCTTCCCATACATCGACGACTGGCTCTTGGTGGCTCCATCCCGAGAGGACCTTCTGCAAAGCATCACCTGCATGCTCTGGCTCCTCGCTGCCCTCGGTCTCTCCGTGAACCTTGCGAAGTCCCACCTTGAGCAACTCAGTCTCTGTCATTCATAGGAGCCGACATCGACACCACCAGACAGTGTGCCTTCCTGCCTCCGGACAAAGCTGCCACGCTTCAATCCCTGGTGGGGGACTGTCTTTCCCTGCAGCAAACGGCTTCAGTGTCTTTTGGGGCACATGGCGGCAACAACGTTCATGGTTCCCTACGCACGTCTGCGTATGCGCCCACTGCAATTGTGGTTTCTCCGCCATTTTTGTCTGAATGTCGATCCTCCTACGTTACGGCTTGTGGTCTCTCCTGTGATCCTGAGGTCCCTATGCTGGTGGGTCAACAGCGCCAACTTGTCCCTGGGAATGCCTTTTCACCTCCCACCTCCTACAGAGTTGCTCACGACAGATGCATCGTTGTGGGGTTGGGGAGCCCACTACTGTGAACTGATAGCACGAGGCGTGTGGTCCGATTCTGAGAAGACCTCCCACATCAATTGCCTCGAACTCACCATGGTCCATCGAGCGTTACAGTCTTTCCTGGCCAGTTTAAGGGACTGCCATGTCCAAGTGGCATCCGACAGCATTGCCACCATCTATTACATGAACAAGCAGGGTGGCACGGTCTCCATCAAACTTTGCAAGCGTGCTCTCTCCCTCTGGGCTTGGTGTCTCCAGCACAACATCCACTTGACAGCGGTGCACGTCCACAGGGCTTCCAACATCCAGGCCGATGCCCTCAGCAGGACTCGGTCCAGCGATCACAAATGGACTCTGAACCCAACGTACCTACAATGGGTGTTCAGCCTCTTCGGTTGTCCTGATGTGGACGCATTTGCAGCCAGGTGCAATGCACAATGCCCGTTTTTCTTCAGCCGGGGGGCTCCGGCCCAGGGTTCCAAAGGGGATGCTTTCCTCCACAAGTGGATAGGGAGACTGTTCTGTATGTTCCCTCCATTCCCTCTAATCCCCTGGACCCTCCAAAAGATCACCATAGATCGCACCTCCTGCATCCTGGTAACCCCATGGTGGCCTCGACAACCCTGGTTTGCACCACTTCTGCGGCTTTCTCGAGCCAAGTACTTCCGCTTCCCGCTAGTCCTCGACATTCTCTCCCAGGGCAACGGGAGGGTGCTTCACCACAATCCCTCCATCTTCCGCCTGACGGCCTGGAGGATCAGTCCTTAACATTTTCCCCACGGGTACAACATGCCATCCTGAATTCCCATAAACAGTCCACACAACGCTCGTATTGCTCCATGTGGACTCGTTTTTCCAGTTACACAACGACTCGTGACTTGGACCCTGCGTCTGCACCCCTTCCAGCGGTGCTATCCTACCTTCTCTCCCTCAACGATTTGGGGCTGTCTTATTCCTCGTTGAAAGTTAATCTCTCGGCCATTTCGGCTTTTCATGTTCCTGTTGATGGCGTTACTGTGTTTTCACACCGTTAGTCGAAATGGTTTTTGAAAGGCATTTTACAGCTGCATCTGCCAGTTAAGCCTCTCATTCCTGCCTGGAGCCTTTCCCTCATTCTCTCAATGTTAATGAGAAAGCCCTTCGAACCTTTGGGTACATCTTCCCTGCATCATTGCTCCTGGAAAATGGCTTTTTTAGTGGCTGTGATCTTGGGGCGCCGAGCCAGTGATACCTGTGCGTTCTGTTCGGATCCGCCCTACACCATCTTCCATAAAGAGAAAGTGGTTCTCAGATCGGACCTGATCTTCCTGCCCAAGGTCGTCTCCGCTTTCCACCTCTCTCAGCCATCTTCACTGCCAGCCTTCTTCCCAAATCCAGCTGATGATGGTCAGTGGGCCCTCCACACTCTAGACGCTTGTCGGGCCCTGTCCTTGGATAGGACACGCTCCTTCCGCCAGGATGTCCAGCTCTTTGTGGCTTATGGAGCCCCGCGTAAGGGCTGTCAGATCACCTCCCAATGCCTTGCTAAATGGATCGTGGCCACGATCCAGCTCTGCTACGAACTTGCACATCAGCCCTTACCCAAGATGGTCCGGGCCCGTTCTACGAGAGCTATGGCTACGTCTGCAGCCTTCCTGCATGGTGTCTCCTTGGAGGATATCTGCGCTGCGGCGACATGGTCGACTCCATCCACCTTTGTCATGCATTATGCACTTGATGTTCGTGCTCGTAGAGATGTGTCCTTTAGCCGCTCGGTCCTCCAATCCATCTTCCATTGAACCATCCTTCATGGGATTCCAGGTAGCTCTCTACGCGAGTGCCTTCGCCCGTTTGCCTTACCTGTCCCATATTTGGGTGGTGACCATTGCTGTTGGCTTCCTGCCAGTGCCCACTTCCGTGCGTGAATTAGCTGGTTAATCACCCAAGTGTGGGACTGCACAGGGACCACAAAAATGAAGATAAACAGGTTGCTTACCTGTAACTGATGATCTTTGGCACCTGTGCAGTCCCACACGCCCGCCCAGCCTTCCCCGCTGCTGGCTTTTCCATCTTGTCTTCATTTGCATGGCCTTGTCAGTGGCGGCTGGAAGAAACTGAGCGCAGGCGGGGTTTCTCCTCAGCTCCAGGCATGCGCAGTGGCAGCCTGCTCCCCAGAGCGGAGGAGAAAAGCCCGCCAAATTTTTTTGTCTGAGGCTAGCTCTTCCAGATCTCTGAGGTCGGCTTTGTGGGCGTGCCCAAAACCCAAGTGTGTGACTGCACAGGTGACCACTCGAAGATCATCCGTTACAGGTAAGCAACCTGTTTTTATTGTCTCTGAATGTGGAGGTTCCCTTTAATCATCATAGCTAGTAGTTATTGGTGATCCTCTTCTACATGAATCTTTCATCTGCTTTTAAAGCTGTCTGTGCTTCTGGTGGTTATGTCCACCAGCAGTGAATTCCACAATTTAATTACTCATTTGGGAAAAAAGCCTATTTCCTATTTTCTTTCTTGAGTCTGTTGCTCATGAACTTCATCAAGCACCCCGTGGTTCAACTTTATGAGAGACTGTTTTTGTTTGCAGTCCCTCTGCTAATAATCCCTAGAATTAATGTTCATTTTCACTATTGCTGTGCACTGAGTCGACATGTTCATTAAGCTGTCCAGTACAACCCCAAGATCTCTTTTCTGCTCAGTCTCAGTCGTTGCAGACCCTCATCAACACACATTTAAAGTCAGGAGCCCCCCCCCCCTTTACAGAAGATAAATAACCACACATAAATACATAAAAAAGAGAACAACAGCTCTGTTTTGTACAACAAACAAAATCAGAACTTGCCTAGTGAAATTAAATTGAAATCAATTATTCATGACACAGTGCCCCTGAAATAAAAGTATTCAGTTTTTGCAATCACATAATCCCAAGTTCTTGTAACACTTTCAGTCTCCTGAGATCTTTGCAATAAAGTTAATTTTAATAACTTAAACAAGTTAGGTTTCCCCCCGCATAAGATTTTCCCACACTGTATAGTGTGTGTGTGTGTGGGGGGGAGGCAGCATGATATAGCCTGATCTTGTCAGATCACAGAAGCTAAGCAGGATTGATAACTTGGAAGGGAGACTACCAAGGCAAAGAGGAAGGCACTAGCAAACCACCTCTGCTTCTCACTTGCCTTGACAGCCCCTTGCTGGGGTCGCCATATATGACTGTGACTTGATGGCCCTCACGTGCATACTTCTTGTATCCCTTCTTCTACATGGTTCAGTTTTCCTTTAAGAATATGAACATTCAACCTTTCCTGTTGATGGAAAGTTTGCAGAGCTGGGTTTTGAACAACCCAGCTGCAGGTGAGAAGATTGCACTTGAGTTTTCTCACTGATGGGTTTTAGATGAGTTTTGTTTTGTACTTTCTCCAAAGCCTTTCAACCTGGAAACTATAATGGGAGAAAGTGGACTGGTCCTTGCGGAAATTTCATTCCTTTTGATTGCAATCTCGTTTCCAGGCCTCTTGACGACGCTTCAGATATTTGATCGAGAAAAGCAGCGAGAATATCCTATCACCGTGACAGCCACAGACCAGGCCGCAGAACCTCTCATTGGGATTTGCCAGATCAACGTTGTCATCGTGGACGTGAACGATAACAGCCCCCGGTTTGAAAACACCCACTATGAATGTAATTGCGAATCATTGGATAACGTTTCAGTTCCCTGAGTGTGAGCTTACCTGATGTCTATGTTTTTTTTGTATGACTGTTTCTGTTCAGTTTTTTTTTTAAGTTGCTACCCCAACAGCTGATTAAAATAATATGTAAAGTGGTGTTGTGGGGAGGGTGGTGGGGAGAAGCCATGCTGCGAAAGACTGGTTCACACGTGCAGATTGGTTGACTCCAGCATTTGTGGTATGTGTAAATGATCCTCCGCAGATCATCAGGTGCATTGTTGTGTAGCTTGGTGTAGGCAAGGCGACAACAGAAGGCAGGATTCTTAACTCGAGGATGTTGTTGTTCTTTCCTTCTTGCAGCTCCTGCTCTGCTTTCTCCTTCATCTTTCTTTCCACTTCCTACTCTTCCCCTTTTCTTTTCAGTATCCATAATATCGTATCCTTGAATGGTCTGGTTTGCCCATCAGCAGACCTATGGTGTCTCAAATGAGACAAAGATCTAAACATTGACTGTGAAACAACCTTTTTTTTTTTTTTGGCTGTCAAGTCACAGCTGACGTATGGTGACTCCCACAAGGGTTTTCAAGGCAATAAATATCCAGAGGTGGTTTGTCATTGCCTGTCTCTGCATAGCAACCCTGGACTTCCTTGGGGGTCTCCCATCCAGATCCTGCTTCGCTTCTAAGATCTGATGAGATCAGGCTAGCTTGGGCCAGCCAGGTCAGGGCGAAATGAATGACATCTGTTAAATCTCAGCATCTGAGATTGTCGGTTGATCACCCCCCTCTCTGATCGGCTTTCCCTTTTCCCTTTAAAAGAGGCTTGATATGCCGAAATTAGCTGGCTACGTTTTTGATGACAATTTTCAGCTGATAATTGTTCTGGCTCAAACGGCTATTAAAGGAATGGTTTGAAACTTAAGAAGCCTTTGAATTACAAACTGATGACTGATGTGATGATTTATGTGATTTAAATTTTTTTTTTTTTAAAAAAAGCCTAATTATCAGCTTTGTGATCTCAGGGCTAAGAGCTGACTTCAATCCCCCCCCCCCCATCAGCTAAATCAATAGATCATCACAGGGTTGTCTCCTTCAATGGCAAAAAAGCAAAACAAAACTGTTTATGTTTAGGGTCGCCCTACTTCAGACAAGGCCTGCAGATGTTCCAGAATTACAACCGGTCTCCAGACTACACAGATCAGTTCCCCTGGAGCAAATTTGGTGTAGTGGTTAAGTGCGCGGACTCTAATCTGGGAGAACTGGATTTGATTCCCCACTCCTCCACTTGCACCTAGCTGGATGACCTTGGGCAAGCCATAGTCCTGATAAGAGCTGTCCTTGAAAGAGCAGTTTCTGTCAAGAGCTCTCTCAGCCCCACCCACCTCACAGGGTGTCTGTTGTGGGGAGGGGAAGGGAAAAGAGTTTGTAAGCTGCTCTGAGAC
>NW_015167065.1:72601-83664 GCF_001447785.1 Gekko japonicus
AAAAAAATAACAGTTTCTGTCAAGAGCTCTCTCAGCCCCACCGACCTTGTGGGGAGGGGAAGGGGAAGGAGTTTGTAAGCCGCTCTGAGACTCCCTTGGGTAGTGAAGGGCGGGGTATAAATCCAATCTCTTCTCTCCTCCTCCTCTTCTTCTTCTTCTTCAAATGTCCACTTTGGAGGGTAGACTCTGTGGCATTATAACCACTGCACAACGCTACTTTCCAGTCTCTACCTTGAAGGGGGGTCCAGAAGGATACCATGCTCTGTGGTATCAAAAGCTGCTGAGAGATCCAGGAGAATTAACAGGACCTCATTCCCCCGGTCCCATCTCCCAGGGCAGGTCGTCCACCAGGGCGACCGAAACCATTTCAGTTCCATAACCAGGTCTGAAACTAAACAATTCATTCAGCGATCCCTGCAGTCGGCTGGCCACAGAATGCAGCGCGTCAGTGAAATTGCCCAGGTTGTGGATCAAATGAATGCGTGAGAGATTCAAGAAAATTATTCATTTTAAAAGGGTAACTCAGCATGTGCTTTGAAATCCTTCATAATGTGCAGGTGTTTCGCTTTGCCTGTACTACCTTTCTGCTGATGATAGAATTCTCCCCTGAGTGGACACTAAGGCATTCATATCACACGATAACTCATTCATAAAATGTATGAATAGAACCTCAGGGCTGTGCACTCTTCCAGACGTCTCCGTTTCCCTCGATGGGAGAAGTAGTTCCAAGATCTGACGAGATCAGGCTAGCCTGGGTCATCCAGGCCAGGACAAAGAACAGAGTGCACATCTGTAATCACAGCCCATTCTTAAAATGTTCTCTTCCACGCTATATGGTGCCCTAATGCTAATAAAGAGGGTCCAATCTATACCCCCAGATTTCCTGAGAGAGGACACAGCCGTTGGGACGAGCTTCCTTCGTGTCGCAGCCCACGACGACGACTATGGCTTCAACGCTGCCATTACGTATTCTGCAGCTGGTGGGAAAATGAAATGCCACAGAATGCAGCGCGTCAGTGAAATTGCCCAGGTTGTGGATCAAATTAATGCGTGAGAGATTCAATAAAATTATTCATTTTAAAACGGTAACTCAGCATGTGCTTTGAAATCCTTTATAATGTGAAGGTGTTTCGCTTTGCCCGTACTACCTTTCTGCTGATGATAGAATTCTTCCCTGAGTGGACACTAAGGCACTCATATCACACGATAACTCATTCATAAGATATATGAATAGAACCTCAGGGCTGTGCACTCTTCCGGACATCTCTGTTTCCCTCGATGGGAGAAGCAGTTCCAAGATCTGACGAGATTGGGCTAGCCTGGGCCATCCAGGCCAGGGCAAAGAACAGAGTGCACATCTGTAATCCATGCCCGTTCTTAAAACGTTCTCTTCCACGTTGTATGGTGCCATAATGCTAATAAAGAGGGTCCAATCTGTACCCCCAGATTTCCTGAGAGAGGACACAGCCGTTGGGACGAGCTTCCTTCGTGTCGCAGCCCACGACGACGACTATGGCTTGAACGCTGCCATTACGTATTCTGCAGCTGGTGGGAAAATGAAATACTTCCAGGTTAATCCTACCACTGGCTGGGTTTATGTAAGCCAGCCCATATCGCAGGTACGGAGTGTGCAGCCCTTTTAATATATGTGTAGCCCAATGTCAGCTGATGGTGTAAATTACCAATCGATACAGCAGGACCCCAAGTACAGAAATGGGCGGCATGACCATCCTGGGGCTCCGCTTGTAATTGCTCTGGCTGATGTCTACCAGTCGAGGGCTTCTTCTTCTTGAATGAGTTGGTTCTATAATCATAATGTCCCCATCACTGTTGCATCTTACCTTGTTACATTTGCCTTGGTGGAAGTGATCCAGGAGATCTCTGGTCATAACCAGGAGATGGGAATGGAGTCCTCCCCATAGTCCTCCCCTGCGATTCTGTAACTAGGGCCCCGCAATTATGTAAACAATATAAATTGTATACCGGGCAGCTTTGTGTATTCGTAAGAGTTGTCCAGAGTGCACATCTGTAATCCATGCCCGTTCTTAAAACGTTCTCTTCCACGTTGTATGGTGCCATAATGCTAATAAAGAGGGTCCAATCTGTACCCCCAGATTTCCTGAGAGAGGACACAGCCGTTGGGACGAGCTTCCTTCGTGTCGCAGCCCACGACGACGACTATGGCTTTAACGCTGGCCTTACGTATTTTTCCAAATACTTCCAGGTTAATCCTACCACTGGCTGGGTTTATGTAAGCCAGCCCATATCGCAGGTACGGAGTGTGCAGCCCTTTTAATATATGTGTAGCCCAATGTCAGCTGATGGTGTAAATTACCAATAGATACAGCAGGACCCCAAGTACAGAAATGGGCGGCGTGACCATCCTGGGGCTCTGCTTGTAATTGCTCCGGCTGATGTCTACCAGTCGAGGGCTTCTTCTTGAATGGGTTGGTTCTATAATCATAATGTCCCCATCACTGTTGCATCTTAACTTGTTACATTTGCCTTGGTGGAAGTGATCCAGGAGATCTCTGGTCATAACCAGGAGATCGGAACGGAGTCCTCCCCATAGTGCAGTGCTTTTCCCTGCGATTCTGTAACTAGAGCCCCGCAATTATGTAAACAATATAAATTATATACAGGGCAGCTTTGTGTATTCGTAAGAGTTGTCACAGATTTGCGAACTCTGGGATTTTTGGAAAATGTAGAATGTGTTATGGAAGTTGGAAAATAAAGAACTGGAAGGCAATAGATGTTGTGGTAGGTAGTGGGAAAGATTTGGAAACCTGAGAGCAGGCTTAAAATGGGCAGTGGTTGTCCTAGCAAACCTGACACATGATTGTAAACATGTGATTGTTGCAGTCATCCTTTAACTGTGCATGGGAACGTGCTGGATTGGATGCAACTCCAATTCGGGGACCACTGTAAACTCTATTCTCCAGTTGCAGTACCCTGTGTAGCATCCTACCCATTTCTTGGTCATCCTCTGCCTCTTAAAAGGGAGTGCTAGGGGGAGGGTGTGGGAGGGAAAGATCCGTCCAGTGAGTCCAGCTCCATTTGCAGTTTTCTGACTTCTGCCTGCTATGTGTGCATCCATAATTCTTCAGGTTTGAAGTGGCCCACAGACATCCAATGCCATTTCCATTTGCGTACCCCTCTGTTTCTCAGTGAGCCCTGTCATGGAGGTCCCTAGCTGCTTGTTTGTCTCTTGCAGCTCTGGCTGCTGCATGACAGTGGCCAGAAATTGCCACTCACTGCTGGTAGTTGCCTCCAAGTTGCTGCTGTTTTTTATAGCTTAATGTAGGCAAGGAAAGATTCTGAGCATCAGTATTTATTCTTCTGTCCCTCTTACAGCCCCTGCTTTGCTTTCTGCTCCATCTTTCTTCCTCCATTCCGCTCTGCTTTTCCTCCCACCTCAGTATAAAGGGCCCTAGTCTCCAGACAACAGACTGCAGCCTTCCTAATGGGACAGATTTCTAAAACTTCAACAACAAAATAATTTGCAAAAATAACTTGGTGCGGCTTTTCAGCAGAGAGCATAAGCACATCTGCCGAGAAGCTCTTCAGTCTCCAAACAGATGGGCTGCTTAACAGGAGGACTTCTCCACCTGCAGAGGAAGAAGAATCATTGATTACCGACTCTTATTTCTCCTGTAAAGGAATCCGTCCCAAAATAAAAAGGCTGAAAAGTACTTAGCAAAATCCAGAAGCCCTGCAACCATGATATAAGTAGTGGTAGAGATGTTTTTTCATTAAGAATCAAGTCTAATAAAGGAGTTCTTTTCTTTTTTGACTCAGAAGTCTTTCATAACTGAAGAAATCATAGCAACGGACGGAGGGAACAGGAGCAGTAAGGCTGAGGTTAGAATTACAGTCACCAGTACAATAAACCAACCCCCTCGGTGGGAAAAGGACACTTATGAAGTTGTCATTCCTGAGAACACAACAAGAGATACCTCCATTGTGGTAAGTTTGGGGTTTTTCTAATAACAGACAATTATACTTAAACCTACCCTCCTTATGGCATAAAGCCATTGCTTTTTATCCCCACAAGAGAAGGACAAATACATTCTGTTCTTTCTGAAACCGTATGCGTTTAAAGCCTCATAATCGGAGCCAGGACTCTTTTTGTAGCAGGTACTCATTAGAGTCGGAGCTAAGAATATTTGTCAGCTCCCGCTAAGATTCTACAGCAGGTAGCCTTTTGCATTTTGGAGGCCTCAGGTGTGTACCTGAGGGACCTCAGTCCCTGGGAGAGATTGAAGAATTAGTTTGCTTGTTTGTTGGTTTATTTAATGTATACACCACCATTCTCCCCAATGGGGATCCAAACCGGTTTACATCGCTTTTCTCTCCGTTTTATTCTCACAACAACTTTTGTGAGGTACGTTGAGCTGAGAATGCATGACAAGCCAAGGTCACCCCGTGAACGTCTATGGCAGAGCGGGGATTCAAAACAGGGTCTCCCGGATCCTAGCCTTAACACTGTAACCGCTATACCACACTGGGTCTCAAACCTGTTTAGAGACCTGTTGCCATTCAGGGTTAACCGGACTGAGTCAGATGGGCCATCCATCTAACAGGAGAAAGCGGAACTTCTTGGGTTTTTTTGGCTTTTTTGGCACATGATTGTTTTAGAATGATAGAATCATAGAGTTGGAAGGTCCTCCAGGGTCATCTAGTCCAACCCCCTGCACAATGCAAGAAATTCACAAATACCCCCCCCCCCAACACGCCCCAGTTTTGAAACTATGGTGGATGCGGCTTCTCATTCTGTAAACGTTTTGACCCATGCAGACCATTAAAGCAACATCTCTCCTTGGCGACCCACGAATAACTTACAATCTAGAAGAGGGACTCGTTCCAGAGACCAACATGCCAGTCAGATTCTACTTGACTCCAAACAGAGAGGATGGCTCTGCATCTATCCTTGTAGCCGAACCTTTGGATTATGAAACGACCAAGACCTTTTTGTTGAAAGTTCGGGCCCAGAACGTTGCCGCAGCTCCCCTAGCGGCATTCACAACCGTGTACATTAACGTGACAGGTGGGTGATGTTGTCATAATGGTTAAACGTTAAACTTTTATTTATTGCAATAATAGATCAGCCGAGATTGATACACAGTTGCCAGCACATCTACATACAATAAAATTTCATACCCACATAATAGGCTGATTTCAGTAGTACAGACACAATTAATAGAAAGGCTTAACCAGCTGCTTTCTTGTTAAACAAGCTGAAGTGCTAAATTTGGTCTCTGTAAAGCTAGTCTTATTAGAACACTCTGAGAGGAGGAGAGAAATATAAAATTAATCAAGTCTGCCTGGAAAATTTGATAAAATTGGACTGAATGCCCTTCTCATAAAGGGCAATGCAGTAACACACGGTCAGCTGTTTCAGCTGTGTCCATGTGGCAGGGACAAACATGTCGAGGGTAAGGGATATATGTATATCTCCCTTCCTAAAGAGGTTATAGTAAAGCATTAAAGCAGACCAAGGTGAAGGCTCTTTGGTATTTAGGGAATTCTAAAACGTATAGATAGTCTGCTAGAACAAAGTTATAATGGTTGGGTGTAATAACCAGAAGCAAATTACTGACCCTTTGCTTCTGAATCCAGTTGTGCCCGCTGACCTGGGTAACCCAGGCTAGCACGATCCTCTCAGGTCTCGGACGCTAAGGATGGTCAGCCTCGGCTAGTATTTGGAAGGGTGATCTCCAAGGAATACCAGGGCTGCGACGCAGAGGCAGGCAATGGCAAACCACCTCTGAAACATCTCTTGACTTAAGTCTAGATTACCACCTAGTGGTGCATAATGCTAAAAGAGAACATAAGAGAGGCCAATGTTGGATCAGGCCAATGGCCTATCCAGTCCAACACTCTGTCACACAGTGGCCAAAAACACCAGGTGCCATCAGGAGGTCCACTAGTGGGGCCAGGACACTAGAAGCCCTCCCACTGTTGCCCCCCTCCCCTCAAGTACCAAGAATACAGAGCATCACTTGCCCAAGGCTGAGAGCTCCTATCTATACCTTCTGGCTAACAGCCACTGACGGACCTTTGCTCCATATGTTTATCCAATTCCCTCTTGAAGCCGTCCATGCTAGCCACTTCCTGTGGCAGTGAATTCCATGAGTTAATCACTCTTTGGGTGAAGAAGTACTTCCTTTTATCCGTTCTCACCTGACTGCTCAGCAATTTCATTGAGTGCCCACGAGTTCTTGTATTGTGAGAAAGGGAGAAAAGTACTTCTTTCTCTGCCTGCTCTGTCTAGCACTTCTGGCTGCCAGACAATCTTTGGATCTCCTGGCTATTCTACACACAGTACTATATGATAAATTATAATTATTACACGCCTGCTGAAATCTTGAGTGCCCAGTTAGGTATAATTATAGTGCTATCCGAAGCAGTTACACCCTTCTAAATCCACTGATTTTAATGATCTTAAAGAGGTATAACTCTGCTTTGGGTGGCCCTGTCAGTCTCTCTGTTGCTGGCGCATAGAGAAGTCAATTTGTTGGCTGATCCATAGTTTTGGACTTTCCTTCTGAAGGATTCAACCGATTCTGAGTAATTTAAAAAAAAATAAGAATTGCATGGCGTTCCTTGAGAGGGGCATGTTGCCGTTCAGTGAACAGTGCTCAGTTGGACGTAGCGGCCCCGCTGCCATTTGTGCCCATTTGGTTCCATTTTTAATGGTCCTGCTTAAATAACTTTCCATCAGTCCCATTGAGAAAATAAAGGATAAAGGTTAAATTGATCTTGTCAGGTGTTTCTTAACACACATCTCTCACCACGGGAAAGCGGTTTAACACCATAGCAGCTGCTATTAAGGATTTGTTAACATGCTTGGGATGGCGGAGGGTCTATTCAGAGGCCAGGATTTGTGAGCTCATTCTGCAGTTCAGGCTGTTAAAAGAGAATGGCTTTTTAATGCCATGAGATGATGTCTTTGGGATGCCCCCCCCCCTTCAGCCAACTTCTGTTGGTGCTCCAGTGGTGGCCCCTTTCTTGATTGGCACGATGAAATTGACAGTTGTCCAGGCTCTGATCACATTCAGGTTTGATTACTGTAATACACTCTGTGCGGGGTTGCCTTTGGAAATGGCTCAGAAGCTTGGGGTGATTTAAAAAAAAAATGCAGCGAGAAAGATCCCGGGGCTGCTGGTTTCCATTGGAGGCGGGTAGGGCTCCCTCTAAGCTGCGGAGTCTTGTGAGCAAAAATTCTACTTTGTGAGTTGGCTGGCATTAAAGTTGCGAGCGAGCGATTGGGCTACTGCGTAGAGCAGTTTGCTTTGGAGACATCCTTCCCGAGCGCAGACAAAAATGTGTGAACCGGAGGCCAAAAAATTGTGAGCTGGCTCGCACTAAGTCAGCTTAGAGGGAACACTGGCCTAGCCTGGATCTCAGAACTAAGCAGGGTCAGCCCTGGGTCGGTGCTTGGATGGGAGACCAATGCAAAGACAGGCAGTGGCAGACCACCTCTGAACTTCGTCTTCCTTGAAAACCCTATGGGGTTGCTGTAAGTCGGCTGCGACATGACGGCAAAAGAGGCGAGACTGCAAAATAATGAAGACGTAGAACAAAAAGCAAACAAACTCCAGACTACGGAGGTCATTTCCCCCAGAGGCAAATGGCAGTTTCTGAGGATGGACCCTGAAAAGTATGCACACGGAGAGTGATTTCAGCTAAGCATACCTTTATTTAGTCAGGAACAAAGACACTTGGCTGGCTCGCAGGCCGGCTTATATTCCTTCAGAAAACCCGCCACCAAACACACACCCCACTCCCGATAGGCTATTTACAGTAACCGAGAGACCTATTGGCCTCCCAGCTGGGGACCTAGCCCTTTCATTGGGCCTGGCTAGGATCCTACTGGCCCATTGTCTTTTGGCATGAAGCTAGTGGTGTTTGTGCCTGAGCCACTCCGGGCATGTCCGGACATGTCAGGCTGGATACACTACAGACCCTGGCATCTTGCTCCTGCTGAGTTCCCTCCCCTCCCCAAGCTCTGCCCGGAACAGACGCCACTCCCAAATCTCCAGGGACATTTTCCAAGCTAGAGTTGGCAACCCTACCGTTGCCCTTCTAGCTGTGCCTCCCTCCCTCACTGACGGATCCTTACCTTGTTTAAAAACAGTTTTGCACGTACAGACATTGCCTGTTACTTTTAGTTTTTAAAAAAAATACTCTCTGTATCTGTCTAAGTTCTTGGCAAACCGGGGGATTCCTTCTGGGTTTCAGAAACCTCTCGCCTCTCCCTGGGTTGTCCCATTGTGCAGATTATTTGATTTGTATGGTAGAGGTGCCCACTGGAATGAGATGGTATTGTTGTTATAAACAGCCTTGAGAGCCTTATGCTGAGCATGTCTATCCTTTTAAGAAGAAGAAGAGATTGGATTTATACCCCGCCCTTCACTTGGAGTCTCAGAGGGACTTAAAATCTCCTTTCTGTTCCTCTCCCCACAACGGACGCCCTGTGAGGTAGGTGGGGCTGAGAGAGCTCTTTCGAGGACTGCTCTTGAGAGAACAGCTCTGAGAGAACTGTGACTGACCCAAGGTCACACCAACAGCTGCATGTGGAGGAGTGGGGAATCAAACCCGTTTCTCCCAGATTAGAGTCCGTGCTGTTAACCACTATACCAAACTGGCTTTTAGGCCGCCCTCAATCCGTGCATCTGGAGATCATCAATCTGAATTTTTTGCACTAGCCTTTCATATTGATTCTTTAAAGTTGTTTCAAGCTTCTGAAATCAGAAATGCATTATGGTTGACTCAGGTTCAGTTTTAGGCATTTGGTTGCTATAGTGCATGGTGGTCGGATCACAAACAGGTGAAAGTGACCAAATGTTCTTCAGATTTAATTCTCAAAATATGTAAAATAAAATACTAACCAATAAAATACTGCAGTGGCTAATACAACAGATCAGAAAATATGTATCTAGCAGAGCCATCAATAATAAAATACTGCAGTGGCTACTACAGAAAATATGTATCTAGCAGAGCCATCAATATGAAGTATACATGTAGACAGGGTAGTCACCTTTGCAGTCTGGGACGTTGGGGAAGATAAATCTGCTACAGATAACTGGTGCTGCCTGTTATGGCACTAAACTAATTACAAAAGGAAATCTGTCATTTAGTATGAAGGCCACAAGGCAATTGGTGGGTTTCCTGACTTCTGAACCCAAGTAGGCAACCAATATTTATCTGGAGACATCATAAAAAGCTACAAGACAGCAAATGATGGGAGATCCTCCATTTTATAGTTTTATCCAGTGCACTCATAGAGCGCAATCAGATCTTAATAAATAAAAACCAGTGTCCTAAGTGTGTGTATTATTACTTTTAAGGGTATAAGCTGTCTTGAGACCTCTGAAAAAAACCAGTATTATTAAAAAAGCAAATCTTAAGCATTTTAACAGCTTAAATGCGTAGGCCACTCGTTTGGACTTTTAAAACATTTTTTTCAGATGTCAACGACAACGTCCCCTTCTTCACCTCCTCAATTTACGAAGCCTCGGTTACAGAAGGAGCAGAGATTGGAACTTCAGTTCTGCAGGTTTCTGCCACTGACCTTGACCTTGGTCCAAATGGCAAGGTAAGTGTAAAAAACAATGAACAGTGTTGAATTTGTGTTTGGCGCCAGTGAATGAATAGCAATGCTAAGAATTACAATCAGGGTCGCCATTGAGGGTCACCGTCTTCACCTGGCAGCTCACAGGTGGCATACCTCTCTGTCAGGCTGCCTCCACCCTTTCCCCCTTTGGACAGGGCCAAGGATCGGAAAAGGATCCAAGACCTTCCTTCCTCCCAGTGTCATACTGTGCTCCTGCCCTAGGTAGAGGTAGTGGCTCCTGCCACTCAGAGGGAGAATGATGTCGCCAACAAAGGCACTCCTGGGCTTCCTTGGACTTCCCCATTTGGGGAAGGTTTCAGCCTTGCCATCTGCTCCCTGATGCTGGCAGATTCCAGCCCTGGTTTGAGACCTACGGAGGGAATGCACTTGGTGTCATTTCTTTAGTAGAACGCAAGGCAGTGTGCTTCCTTTGGACTGGAGAGTGAGAAGACGTGTCCTGAAAACAATGGTCTGGTGGGGGTGTATGTGCACATGTGGGCTTGCCGGGTTACCTTTTGCCCATTTCAAGCCTGCCCAGTGGGAAAGACAACCCCCTCCTGCCAAAGTCTGGATTCATTGTAGACCTCCTCTCTCTTCGTCTTTCAGATCACTTATTCTTTGCTACCCGATCGCAATGGGGACTATACGTTTTTCCGCTTGGACCCTACTACGGGTTCAATCTATACTACCTCTGTGTTTGATAGGGAAAAGAAAGCGTCATACCTCTTAGAAGTCAAATCAACCGATGGCTCGGAATCAGCTCGTCCTGGAAAGCATGGGCAGCCGAATTCTGGTAAGACAATTTTTATGAGAGCAGTAATTGTCCTCTGTAGTAGTGCTAGTAGTACTACTACTAGTAGTCATAGAAGTAGTAGTTTCAGAGGGTAGTCATGTTGGTCTGCTGTAGAAGAGTTAGATTCGCGTCCATTAGCACCTTAGCGACCTAGAAGAGTTTCAGGGTATAAGCTTTCAAAAGTCAAAGCTTTCTTTGTCGGTCACAGTGAGGTAAAGAGAGACCATTTCAGTTGCCATCTGGAGACTTTTCTTTGAATACAGCCAAATACATTCTTATTCAGATGGGGTTCTTCTTCACTGGGTAGGGCCTGCACACAATGATGGATTTGGATTGCACCCATGTTGTGTATTGTGAAAGGGGCTGTGGCTCAGTGGTAGACCATCTGCTTTTGGCATGCAGAGGGTCCCAGGTTCAATCCCCAGCATCTCCAGCTAAAAGGATCAGGTGGTAGTTCATATGAAAGTCCTCGGCCTGAAGTCCTGGAGAGCTGCTACCAGTCTGAGTGGACAACACTGACATTGATGGATCAAGGGACTGACTGAGTATAAGACAGCTTCACATGCTCATGCGCCTCATACTCAGGGCAGACTGATGTTGGGTATTGGGCCTACATGTGTAAAGCTGAGTGTATTTTTATTTATTTATTTA
>NW_015167065.1:83836-107699 GCF_001447785.1 Gekko japonicus
CAGAAGAGCTCCGTCTTGCAGGCCCTGCGAAACTGTGCAAGGTCCTGCAGAGCCCGGATCTCCTCTGGGAGCTCATTCCACCAGGTAGGAGCCGCCACCGAAAAAGCCCTAGCCCTAGTCGCCGCTAGTCTGGCCTCTTTGGGACCTGGAACCACCAGGAGATGTTTAGTCCCGGACCGTAGTGCTCGTTGGGGAACATATGGGGAGAGGCGGTCCCGTAGGTATGTCGAACCCTGGCCATCTAGGGCTTCAAAGGTAAGAACCAGCACTTTGAAGCGAATCCGGTATGCTATCGACAGCCAGTGCAGTGCTTTCAGCACAGGCTGGATGTGTGCCCCCCTAGGAAGGCCCATCAACAGCCTGGCTGCACCAGCTGCAGCTTCCGGATTTGAAAGAAAGGCAGCCCCATGTAGAGAGCGTTACAATGGTCTAGCCTCAAGGTGACCGTCTCATGGATCACTGTGGCTAGGTTGTTGCGGTCGAGAAAGGGAACCAACTGCCGAGCCAGCTGAAGATGGTAGAAGGCCGCCCTGGCAGTGGCTGCTACCTGGGCCTCCATAGATAATGTGGAGTCCAGAAGCACCCCCAAACTCCTAACTTCCGACGCTGGCACCAAAGGCGCCCCCTCAAAGGTCGGGAGCGGGAGCCCCAACCCCAAACCACAGTGACTCAAACCCAGAACCTCCGTCTTTGCTGGGTTTAGCCTCAGCCGACTCAGTCGGAGTATGTAACTTCTTTCTAATTTTGAGAGAGAGCTATCTTTCTAGCATGGACTTCCATGCACTGAGCCCTGTATGCACAGGCCCTTGTTCCAGTGCAAGATCCAACGTGCAGAGGTTAGGTAAGCCTGGGAGCAGACATGATTCCATAATCCACCTGCTACCGTGCATAGGCTTGTACACAGAAGCATATCTGCGTAGGGCTTCTGAACTGCATAAACCATCTCATGGAGGAGTTGCACAGACCATCACGGTCCATAAAGATACTCTGCTACAGAAAAGGTCAAGACTCTCGAGGGAATCCGATTAGCAATTTGACTTGGCTCCGTTTTTAAAGGAGAAGTTAAAATTGGATTCTGTCGTCTTCAGGACAGAAAAGCTACGACACGACTATACAATTGTCATAATAGATGTCAGTTAACGCGCATGTTATCTGCTTAAGAAAATTGGATGTGACATTCATTTGATACCCAAGTGCTTTTTTCCCCTTTCCTTTTTTTTTTGAAGTAATGTAGGTATTATAAATTGTCCGCGACCCTAAGGGTTTTTCCTTTTTCTGTATCCTCTGTGATATTCGTCTTCATTTAATGTGCAGCTAGACAGTTTAAGGAATTGCAGCTGACAGAAGAAGCACGGCTGAGTGTTTTAATCTCTTGTCTCTCCCCCGCCCGTCTCTCCAGACACGGCCTACGTGCGTGTTTTTATCAGTGACGTGAACGACAACAAACCTGTCTTTACCCAGAGCGTCTACGAAGTTAATGTAGATGAAGACCGAGACGTGGGATCGACTGTCATTACCGTTGGTGCTAATGATGAAGACGAAGGTAAATCTCTGGAATTCCCTGTAGCAGCACCTGAAATATTAATGAGTTAATTTTTTTTTCAGGAGTGAGGAGATATACTTGAACAGCAGCGGGAAGGAAAATGTCTCATATGTCTCTCTACTTTTTTTTTAAAAAAAGCCTTCACTCTGTCTGAACTTGACAGGCTCTGAGGTTTATAAAGGGCCTGTGAGACTTATGCCAAATAACTCTATTTATGGAAGACTGTGCATTAGGCATAGTTCAGTTTGGGGGGGGGGTGAATGATGCTGTGTTTGTTATGCAGCACATCTCTTTCAAAAGGCAGCAGAGAGCTGGAAGCAGAGTAGTGAAAATGGGTTGTTGGAGAGGGCAGGATTCTCTAGCATTAACAGAGTGAACCTCACCCTAAATCCAAAGAGTAAGAGCTGGTAGAGGGGAAAGAGCATTCATGAACCGATAAGTTCCTAGTTCAGGGGCCCTCAACCTTTTTGAGCCTGTGGGCGCCTTTGGAAATCTGACACAGTGACGGGCACAGCCACGAAAATTGCCGCTGCGGGTGGCAGAGACATACGCACGCACACAGTGGAAGCCCAAATGGAGGGAGCAAGAGGAGTCATTTAGACACATGCGCTAGGAAATTGGAGTGAGAGAAAATAAAACCAGTACTGGGGTGGCAGCTGTTGTTGAAATGTTATTTTATTCTGCACAGCCACACAGAGCTCCAGTGGCCACTCAGGAACCCTACCTGGCTATGCTAGGGCTACCAAGCCGCGGCGGGGGATCCGTTCGTCGTCACAGGATCCCTGCCGCGGGGGGACAGCGATACACGCTGCACCGGCGTCGCCAGGATGTGACGCTACGCGTCGCTCTGGCAACGGGGCTGTTTGGAGTCCCGTTGCCAGAGCGACGTGTAGCGTCACATCCTGGTGACGCCGGTGCAGTGTGTATCGCTGTCCCCCCGCGGCAGGGATCCTGTGATGACGTATGAATCCCCCCCCCCGCGGCTTGGCAGCCCTTGGCTATGCCCATGTTTGGAGTCCTGGCCAGAAGTGCCAAGGTTCGCAGCAATCCCAAGAAAATGGTAGGCAAAATCCAGGTTTGCTTACAAAGAGCACTGGATCAGGTTCAAGGTTTTGGTTTTGACCTTTAGCAGTCAGGGACCTACGTACCTTCGGGACCACCTCTTCCAGTATGCCCCTGGAAGAGCAGTACACTCAGGAAATAAGGACTTGCTGGTGGTCCCCAGCCCGAGAGAAGTCCGACTGTCCTCGACCTGGGCCAGGACTTTCTCAGCCCTGTCCCCTGCCTGGTGGAACGCTCTGCCGGAAGATATCCATGCCCTGCGGGAGCAGTTACCTTTCCGCAGGACATGCAAGGCAGAGATGTTCCACCGGGCCTTCGGTTGAGGACAGCGACAGAACTTCTTTTGTCATTCTCATATAATTCCCCATCCCTTATTACCCCTCCCCCCAGGGGAGACTGGCGAGTTAGGGTTTCTCCGCCATCTTATATATTGTATATACACTTTTTTTATCCACTAGTATGTATTGGACTGTTTTAATTTAGTTTATATCGAGAATGTATACTATCCTGTTGTAAGCTGCCCTCAGCCCTACTTTGGGGAAGGGCGGCCTAGTAAATCCAAAGAAAGAAAGAAAGAAAGAAAGAAAGAAAGAAAGAAAGAAAGAAAGAAAGAAAGAAAGAAAGAAAGAAAGAAAGAAAGAAAGAAAGAAAGATCAGACTTACAGAAATAGCAGGCTAACTTCCATCCGCTGGGCCTCACACAGAGCGAAGCTAGCTGAAACCCGAGATGAGATAGATAACTAAAACTAAATATCTTATATCCCAGTTGCTGGCTACAAGTCAAGAATATTGTCATCAAAGTTACATCCCTAAACGCTGAGAATAGTCAAGCCATATCTTGCACCTGGTACCCAGTGGCGGAGGAGAACAAGTCAGCTTTCTTAGATAAGAACTTGGGAAAGTACTCATGAAAACAGGCAGAAGTGTTCTCTGGGGAGCAGCCTGCTGGCCATCCTCCCAGGCACTAGAGGTTAGGCACTAGCAAAAAAGTAAAAGGGCGTTACAGAGGCTATACAGTCCACTTTTTAGAAACACTTGTTGGGCACCAGGCAAGGTGTCAGTGGGCGCCGTGGTGATCATGGGCACCATGTCAGGGTCTCCTGTCCTAGTTTATATCTAGGCAGTGGGCACCACAGTTCCCTCTAAGCTGAGTTGGTGTGAGCCAGCTCACAGATTTTTAGCCTCCGGCTCACAGATTTCTGCCTCAGCTCAGGAAGGATGGCTCCAGAGCAAACTAATTTATGCAATAGCCAAATTGCTCACTCACAACTTTAATGCCAGTCGCTCACAAGTCAGGGTCTCCTGTCCTAGTTTATATCTAGGCAGTGGGCAGTGGCACCACAAGAAAAATGGCTGCCACAGGGTGGGTAGGACCAGCCACAAATGGACTATGTTGTGGGGACTAGTTCCTGTCATAATGTTTGGAAAAATTCCACAAAATATCGGGAAGTTCCAAACCAAGCATCTTCCTGTGGCGGAGGCAGCTGTTTCCAAATGGGTGCTCCCTGCAGACACAGTGGTGACACATTCCGGGTTCTTCTGAAGCACCTCCAGCCCCAGTGAGGTGGAGGAAAGCCAGGATTGGCTCTTTGCTTTGGGAAGAGATGGCTGGTCAAAGAAGCAAATGTATGACAGGACATCCACCGGTAGGTGCAGGGCTATTTTTGGGCAGGAACGCACAGGAACGGAGTTCCAGCTGGCTCCTGAGTTGGCCACACCCTGCAGGAGCTCATTAGCATAATAGGCCACACCCAACAGCAGAAACTCATTAGGATTGGCTACATTAGGGGTGTGTGGCCTAACATGCAAAGGAGTTCCTGCTACAAAAAAAGCCCTGGGTTTGGACAACAGAATAAGAAGGGAAAGGTGGGTGTGACTGGATGACCACACTTCTGGTAACATGGGGGTGTGGCCTAATGCGCTAATGAGCGGTGCTGTCAGGGTGTGGCCTAATATGCTAATGAGTGTCTGCTGTTGGGTGTGGCCTATTATGCTAATGAGTTCCTGCTGGGCTTTTTCTACAAAAAGAGCCCTGGGTGTCATGTTGCTCCGTGAGCACTGTGCTGGTTATCATTGCTTTGTAAGATTCCATTTTTGTCATAGCTTGAACACAGGAGAAAAAAGTGCTGTATTGTAAGCACTGATTCGGGGCTCATGTTTTACATGCAGTTTGAATTTTTGTCCATGGCAGCAAGGACAATCAGAAATATCGCACAGGGCTGAAAGAACAAGCTTGAAACAAAAGAGAAACCATAAATTGTTGGCGGAGTAATTAACACAGCAACGATGCACAACCCGATTAAAGAGTAGATAAAGGTTTATTTAGGAATTAACATGCATGATAGGAAAGAGGGGAGACAGAGCTAGGTTCCTAACGACATCTCTAGCTGAGAGAGAGGGTAAGACTGAGCGTGGCACTTCAGAGAAGAAGGGGGAAATTGCCCTGAGAGTGGCAATCTGGAGACAGACAAGGAATGACATTTAAAAGGAGAGAATCCTATCTAATTGTCTTCTTGCTGCCCCCTGCAGGGTCTTCTCCTCTACTTCTTTGTATGCCAGACATTGCCTTTTCCAACAAAAAGAGCTCATTTATACTGATTTACGTGCCTTGTTAGTTCATCAGCATCCTTCACTTTGTGTCTACCAAAGGCTTCCATTGTAAACTGCACTTATCTAGAAATTAGTGATGTTGAATTCACTAGGAGTTAACTAGTGAACATGTTCTGGGTTGACATTTAAGAAGGTCGTGGTCTCATTTTCAAAGTTGACCATGAGAAGATAGACAACATAATGCACTTTGAAATAAGATCTCCTTCATACGGGAGTTTCGGCAGTCCATTGTTTCTCTACCTTATACCAAGGCATGGGGTAGTATCAAAGAGCAGTTTATTGAAAGTACAGTAAATGGGGTGGGGCAGTTTTTAGAAGACAGCAGTGCCTGCTTTTGCTTCCTTCACTGAAGCTGCACCATGTGTCAACATTCTGTTGGTGGCACCTTTCTCTGGAACAGCTAGACTGTTTGTGAATATTCTGTGCCAGCAGAGTGGCTTCAGCCGAAAGCTTGGAGTGGGATGGGATGTAGGTGGAGAGCAGGGAGCAGTTTTTATTGTTTTTCATATAATATCTGTTTTTACAAGACCCTGTGTTAATGGCTTGCCTTTATTATTTAATTATAAGCTGTTGCCAAAAAAAAACAACCTTTGAGAAAGAAATGGAACATTAATAATTTGAACAGATGTTAATAAGGATAGAAATTCATTGGTGTGATTAATTCAGAGAATGGTGGTTAGAAGCAATAACAGGGATGATTAATAATGATCCTGTTTGGTATAAGTGATATGAAAGCTGGGTTTGAATGCTCTTCAGGAATGCTCAGGAGTGCCTAATAATCATAACTGCGATATTTTATGCAACACTTTTGTTGCATTTTCAGGTGCCAATGCAAAATTAAGATACCAGATAACAGCGGGGAACGCTGGAGGAGTGTTTGATGTCAAGCCAGAAACAGGAGTCATCTTCATTGCCCAGCCGCTGGATTATGAAGAACTGCAGCTGTATGAACTCCACCTCTTGGCTTCTGATGGGAAGTGGGAGGATTATGCCATTGTGATCGTTAACATTGTGAACAAAAACGATGAAGCGCCTGTTTTTGGTCTTAATGAGTATTACGGAAGTGTGATCGAGGAACTAGACGGTCTCCCGGTCTTTGTCCTTCAGGTACATTTGGGTATGCTCACCAAAAAACAAACTTAAGCATGATCATGCAACAAGGCCTCTTAGGGGTAGCCCTACTCCTTGCTGACATTTCCGGCGCAGCAGGTCATGGGAAGGCAAAGGAACCCCTGTCTCCCATTGGTGGGAGGTGGGGGGACGTATCAGTTTGGCCTCTTGTTTATTTCTAGCAGCCACAGTAGCCTAGGCTAGCCCAAGTCAGCAGAGCTTTCAATCTAAGCAAGACTGGCCATGGTTAGTACTTGGATGGGAGACCACCAAAGAAGACCAGAGTTGCTGTGCAGAGGAAGGCAACAGCAAACCACCTCTGCTCATCTCTTGCCTTGGAAACCCCATGACGGGTCTCAACAAATCAGTTGCAACTTGACGTCACTTTATCGTCATCATCTACTTCTGCCCGTTACTTCCTCTGAAGGAGTGGGGGATAAGCATGACTGTAGCCCTGTAGCCCGATGGGTTCCCAAGCACTGATTTGTGGTTGGGGGCCGAGCTGGTGCTTCTTCACTTGTCAGAAGGTGAAGCATAATGGAGGGAAAGCTTTAGGCTAGCTTGCAGTGGCACCAGTAACCTCTGCATCCCAGTGTGTCAGTGGTTTGTGACTGCTGGTTGCAGAGGACACTGGGGGCCCCTTCAATCATATTACGGGCACTAATAAATGAGGCAGCTCACAAACAATGCCACTTGTTGACACGGTGTCACAGTTGTGGTCAGTTTTTTAGAACAGGCAGTCAAGATCAATTTAGTTACATGGCTCACACGTCACTACGACGATTCCAGTAGACCTACCGAATTCAGTTTTGACAACATGTTTCGTGGAGGAAAAGTAAATTCAGGCTGTTTTGTGGAGGTATTGTAGCACAGATGGTTATCCTCTTGGATATGCTCATCAGTGTGTTCTGTACATAATGTGCATGGGCCATATCAGGGCTGGTAGATTCCATGTGAAACATACCGGTGTTGGCACTTCACAAGGGTGCTGCCGTCTGTTCTCCCTGGTGCAGTGTATACATCTGTTTCTACACTGTTGGAATGCAGCGAAAAGCAAGGGCCAACCACCTCGGCTCATCTGTTTCCTTGAAAACCCCAGGAGGCGGAAATTCATGGGGTCACCATGAGACGGTTGTGACTCGACAGCACACTTTACCTTAACATTGTTGAACATATCCTGAATATTTATATTCTGTGGTTACAGACTGTTTCATTTTTAATTTCACTCTCTCTAGGTTGCAGCAAACGATCCTGATAGTAGCCTGGATGGAGGCGACATAAGATACTCATTACATGGACACGGAGCAGACGATGTCTTTGCAATAGATGAGAACACTGGCAGCATCTATTCCCAGAAGATGTTAGATCGGGAAGAGAGAGCCCTTTGGAGATTTGTCGTGTTGGCAACTGATGAAGGAGGAGAAGGTCTTACTGGATTTGCAGATGTGGTTATAAATGTCTGGGATATAAATGATAATACCCCGATGTTCACTTGTATGCCCAGTGATTGCAATGGGAGTGTCTTTGAGAATTCCCCTGACAATACTTTGGTCATGGAGATGACAGCTATCGACCTGGATGACTCCAATGTAGGTCTCAACGCCATCCTGACTTACCGTCTACTTGAGAATGTGAAAAACGAGCTCGGTGAAGACTTGTTTGAAGTCAACTCTGCAACTGGCAACATATATGTAGCGGGAGGAATGTTGGACAGGGAGAAGGCCGAGAAATATTTCCTTACTGTTGAAGCCAAAGATGGAGGAGGTCTGGCTGGAACGGGTACCGCCACCATCTGGGTTGCGGATGTAAACGATCACATCCCTAGTTTCACACAGGATATTTGGCATGCCATAATCCCCGAAACCAGTGCTGTTGACTCGGAGGTTCTGGAAGTGGTGGCAGCCGATGGGGACAGTGGGGAAAATGCTGACTTAACATTCAGTATTATCGGGGGAGATCCAGAACAGAAATTTTACATTGAAAGCCGTAAAGGAGACCAGCGTGCGAGTATCAGGCTGAAAAAGAGTCTGGATTACGAGCAGCCCCATGAAAGACGTTATAACCTCACAATCAAAGTGGAGGACCTGGATTTTTACAGTGTTGCCTTTTGCTTGATCGAAGTTGAAGACTGCAATGACCACAGTCCCGTTTTCAGCTCTCAGTTTGTCCAGTTGAGCCCTTTCTTTGAAAACATACCCGTGGGCACTACCATCGCCACAGTAACAGCGGTCGATGAGGATTCAGGGTCAAATGGAAACATTCAGTATTCCATCAAGTTGGATTCAGATCCCACTGGGGAGTTTGCAGTAGACCAAAACGGTCATGTGACGGTGGCAAAAGTATTGGATCGGGAGGTCACCCAGGAATATAGTTTAATTGTACAGGCCTCCGATCAGGGTCTTCCTGCCCAAACCGGAAGTGTTACAATATTGATTGACTTACTAGATGTTAATGACAATGGTCCAGGGTTTGAGGCATTGTACATGCCTGTGGTCTGGGAAAATACACCGGGACCTCAGCTGGTGAATATGACCCCTGTATCTAGCTTGATTTGGGCTTTTGATCCGGACAGTGCCGACAATGGGTCACCATTTATGTTTTCCGTGCCGCCAGATTATCAGCACACTTTGGATTTCTCTGTGACTGACAATGGAAATGATACAGCAACGGTTACTGCTCTGAGGTCCTTTGATAGAGAGAAGCAGAAGGTTTTCTATCTGCCCATTATTATAACTGATAGCGGGAGTCCGTCAGTGAGCTCTACAAACACGTTGACTATCACTATCGGTGATGAAAACGACAACAGTCATGAAGCTGGCCATAAGGAAATCCTTGTTTACATGCACAGAGGTAGGTAATGCGTAGACTCTGGGTATACTGGGACTATAGAGAGACAGTGTAGTGTGCCGTGGTGGTTTCAGTGTCAGACTAGGTTCTGGGAGATCACTCTGCAAAGCCTGAACGAGCTCTCTGGTGGTGCAGGGGGTGGTATGGGGGCTGTGGAAGATTGAGGGAAGGAAAATGGTGCTGGTGTGGACAGGACCTACGGAAAAATTCACTTTCCCATCCACATAGCTTGCAAAGCTTTGGCTGCGATCTTTCCCCCCAAAAATCATACATTGTACCAAACCAAGTTTTGGAATGATGGCAAGAAAGTGGGGGAAAACACAGAAACAGGATAATTAGGGACCGGTGGGGCGATGGCTACAACAAACTCTTACTCTGGTGTGGATGCCAGGCCAAATGAGAACTTTTGTGTGATGGTAATGATTTGTCACAATTAGATATGTGACTGGTAGATGGTGTTCTCCAATCTGAGAGCAATCCAAGTTCTTGGGAACTGCAGATTTATCTTCGCAGGAGTCCTGCTGTTCCAAGCAACACTGTCTTTGGGAGCTGAGCAGGTGTTATTTGCTCAGTGCCCAGAATGCCCAGGTGTTTCTTGGGACTTGTAGGCACTGCTCCAGGGGATCCAATGACAACTGGCACAGTGGTCACCTTCTTCTCCCAGAGACGGTCTATTCATTATTGTTGTCATTATCAGCATCAGCATCATCATCAATAATAAGAACCATGTTTTCTTATCTGTGTTTATTCGCCATCAGAGTTGGGGTTAACTTGGAACCAAAATGTTTTTTTAAAGAAGAGTGTGCTCAGTCCCTGCACGTCACATTTGTAGTCTAGCCCTGTTGCTGCACTTACATGAAAGATCAGACTATATGCTATTGCATTACTTGAAATGTCTTGGATCATAACCTTCCTGAAAGCCAGGCGGCAATAAAAATGATAAAATGCGGCAATAAATGCTGGGAAATAGAAAGTTCGTTGAAGGGTGGGGGGAAAAATTAATGCAGATTTATTATAATTTATCTCAACAGGAAAATGGTCAACAACAGTGCTTGGGGAAGTGTTTGCACCGGACCCGGATGACTGGGACAATAAAACATTTGTCTCTGAAGGAAAAATGCACAAGTGAGGATTGTATTTGTGTCAAGCTCAGTAATATTTAATATTTATGCTCCTGTAATTATTTTCTTATGCTTCTTTGTGTGTGTGTTAGAGGCGTAAAGCTGGGATTATTGTTTCGCACAGTCTCTTAAACTTGCATTTCGCATTTGGCGTTTGTTGGGAACAGTGGTGATCCATTGCTGTGCCGCCACAAACACATCATCATCATTATTATTATTTGCCAGTGAACACTTGGGTGGTGAAGTTGAGTATCTGGCTTGCTGTTACCACAGCTGTGAACTAGCACTGCTATTAGGAAAGCAGTCCAACAGTGGCTTCACATTTCATTTGAGTGCCATGGTGTTTCCCTTTGGTAAAGTGGCATGACGGATGAATGTCCGTAAACACTTGAGTACATGGCTTGGGGAGCCATAGCCCAGTGATCCCTAACGTGGTGCCTGTTGGGTACCACGGTGTCTGCCCTATCTAAAGATAAATAACTAAATGAAAAAATTAGTGACCGCATGCTTCTTCCCCAAAGCACCTCAAAACAAAGAGCCATTTCCGACTTTCCTCCACCTCATTGGAGCGGCAAGTGCTGCAGAAGAGTTCAGGAGGCATCACCTTTGTGTCTGCAGGGGGCACCCTTTTGCAAACAGCTGCCTCAGCGACTGGATGCTCCCTTTGGAACTGCCCGCCATTTTGGAGCACCTCGCAGCATCTTTGTGATTGGACCCCGCACCCGTGGCATCCATTTTTGATTGGTCCCAAACTACTGCCTGCTCTCAAAATTCCAGTAGAGCCCTCTAGGTCATCAAGGATGGGGGGACCTCTGCTGTAGCCCAATCAAGAAACACAGGCCCAGGCATTCAGGTGTTAGCAGCACAACGGTGCTGTTCATAGGGACGTTGTCCTGCACTCTGTGGGCTCAGAACAGGAATCTCATTGCAGTGTTCTCCGTTGACGTGCAGTGTCACAGCTCTGAGTTTGAAAGCTCCAGTGCATACCCAAAGTTAGGAACTCCTCCTCCTCCTCCCCTCTGCCCATCCCCAGTTTATCTGACTTCTGCAGCTACCTTTTGTGCTCCAGCTGGTTAGAAGTAGCTGAAAAGCAGGACAAAAGAGTCTGCCTTTCCTGGCTCCTGAAAGCTGTTCTGACAGCATCTGGGATACCGGGTGCACCCCGGGAAATGTAGCTCCTCTCCCAAAGTGCTAGACATCCATTTGGTCTAGCCTTCATGACATGATTTGAGAACTGGAAGGCTCAGGGTTGAGCTTGGAATGGAAAGGTGATTTCTTAGGGTCCCCCCCCCCTTTTGACAAAATAACTCTTGTTTAACCAAACTGAGCCCAGGGTCGTTTGGCCATCTTTTTGTACTTGTGAGTCTCTGCTGTGGTCTGCCAATGTAACGCCATGTCCTCGTGGCAAACACAATTGCTGCGTAAAGCCCCGAAGCCACTGTCACTCAAAGACAAACAAGAATGGCTGGATGTATGTGAGTAAAACATCTTGAAGGTGGTTGTGTTATGTTTGGGAGACCGGGAATGCAAAATTTATGGAGGCTTTTCCAGTGAAAGACAGCATATACGATACCAGATCATGTATTATTCCTATATACTCCACTGAGATTTGTCATGAAGATATAACTTCTTCCCTGGTAGCGTTACTCCCCGAGAAAACATTAGCATTGTTGTGGGGAGAGGATTTTCCTTTTTCTGAAAGTCACTTTTTAGATATAACCCTTGATTCCTCTTAGTCTCTTTTTTTTTCCTCTTAAAAGAGGGATTTCTTTTTCATTTATCTGCGAAGAGAAATCAATGCACCCTTTTGTAACTTCAGCCTTTGCAGTTGTTTAATGTTATACACCACAGGGAGGTGCCCTGGCAGGAGGATAGGAAGGTTTGGGAAGACATTTCCTGCCTCTGAGCATCTACAGAGTGAAAATCCAGGTTTTTTTTTCAGAACCTCCTTTCCTGCCCCTCTTCTCTTTCAACTTCTCTTTGATCTTCAGATTCCTTAAAAGTGGGAAAGAAATGGATAGGTAGATTTCAGGGGGGAAATGAGTAACAATGGCGGCTGGCCCTTAGTCAGCTGTGGAGAGAAAATGGGAATGAAGCAGAATGCAGCGAACACCGTTGCGTTTTAATCTTTCTTGCATGTTAATGAGACCTTGTGACTGGAAAAGTGTCCTCTGTCAGTCTGGTGCATTTTAATCCCATCCTTCTGGTGAACTCAGTGTACAGGGGTCTCTCTTGTTTTGTCCTCATAACAGGAGGCCTGTGAGTTTGATTAAGCTGTGTGAGAGACTGACTGGTCCGCGGTCACCCAGCAAGCTTCATGGAAGCGTGGTTGTGTGACCCCAGATATCCTAACCCAGCACCATGACCATTACAGCACACTGGCTCTCAAGGATATTATCCTAAGATGTTCTAGCAAAAAAAGATTTGACACGTGCTGAAATATAACCTCTGTTTTTTGGGGGTGAAGCATTTCGTTCACGAGGCTTTTATTGATTTGCTGTGTATGTGTGTGTGTGCGTGCGTGTTTGCATCACGCTTCTAGATCTTTCAGGCTGAATCAAAGGACTGGCTCTCTGGTAATGGTGGATAATGCTCCTCAGGGAACATATGAGATGAAAATCAGGGTGTCAGATGGAATCTGGCCTGACGTTACGGCAACTGTGCAGATACATGTCAAAGAGCTGGGGAATGAAGCCATTCGGAATTCAGCCACGGTACGCCTGGCAGGTTAGTTTCACTCGTCAGTTCTGCTCGATGGTTGCTCTATACTTGGAGGACTCTTAACTTTAAGAGGTATTACCAAGACTCTGCAGCTGTGCTGTTTGGCATAGATTTCCTTAAATTGCCTGGTCTTCCCTTTTCTAGTGTGGGGTTTTTGGTTTTGCTGAATTTATAAATAGTTATCGTTTAGGGCCTCTTTTTGGGTCATGATGTGAATAGGAGTATGGAATGAGGCTAAGAGCAAGTAGGAAGCAGTGTTTCTGTTGGGACAGGACCTCTCTGCACGCGAGTGTGCGCTCGTGCACGCACACACACAATGTGTAGAAATCTGGAGCAAGTGATGCACTGTATTCTTGGTGCTTGGGGAGGGCAACAGTGGGAGGGCTTCTAGTGTCCTGGCCCCACTGCTGGACATCCTGATCGCACCTGGTATTTTTGGCCACTGTGTGACAGTGTTGGACTGGCTTGATCCAACATTGGCTTCTCTTGTGTCCTCTTATGTTCTCAAGGTGAAGGCTTCGGCTGACGACTTCTATTGGGGCTGAGTGCAGAACATTCTACGTTCTGGAAGACTTATTTGTAGTATCTCTGTATTCCAAGTACTTAGTGGGATTTACCCATGTGTACATTTTTTAAAGCTTTGTAGCTGTGATGAACTTTACAAACCTTTTTTTTTAAAAAAATGCTGAAATGTTGAAGATGGTCCCTGGGCTTCATATTTCTGTGATTTGCAGCAGAATGGAATGGAGGCGGCTCAGCATTGCTGGAAAATGTAATGAAAGATTTTCTGCTATTATTGGGCCATTTCACACATTTTTTTTAATGGTGTATACCTAAGATTATACAGGACGATGTCAAAAAATATAATGTGAATGAGACCATGTTTGCTAGCCAGTGTATTATGTACGGATGCTTGACAGGGAACCAGGATTGACCAGTCAGCAGTAGCATTTAGTGTTGGCATGGTGGTGGATCTGCTTAAGTCCGCTGCCTGTGAGGGGGTCACATTAAATACCTACCAGAGACCCTTCACCCTTCTGCTCCCATGAAGAAAGGGAGATTTCCCCTGAGGCTTCTCTTGGACCTCTCTTCCTTGTTGGGAGAGGCACCCCGTGGGCAGAGAGTGTACCTCTTTCAGGCTACATTTAACTTGATCATGGGATTCACAGCTTAAACTCCCTCCTCCCCCACAGAAGCTACACTTGAAAGATTCATGATGGAATTCATTCTCTGCCTTAACTCCCTTCCCCAATAATCTTCCTTAAGTAGGATTCCTGGTATGATTTCCTTTCACATGTCTGAAGAAGTGAGCTGTGGCTTCTGAAAGCTCATATTGAAATAAATGAAACAAAGTTCAAGTCCAGCGGCACCTTTAAGACCAACAAAGTTTTATTCAAGGTATAAGCTTTCCTGTGCATGCGCACTTCTTCAGATAAATTGAAGTGGAAGTTACCAGTCCATACATATAGGTAGAGGCTATGGACTGGTAACTTCCATTTCAATGTATCTGAAGAAGTGTACATGACCATGAAAACTTATATCTTAAATTTTAAAAAATTGGTCTTAAAGGTGCCACTGGACTCAAATTTTGTTCTGTTGCTTCAGACCAACATGGCTACCTCACCTGAATCTACTGGAATAAATGCTAGTCTTCAGGGCATGACTGGGCACCTGTTCTATTTTGCTACAGTTAACTTTGCCAGTGTTGACGGGGCTTAAAGGAGTTAAGGAGAAGAGAAGCTCCAGTCCTCCTGCAGAAGGGGTTTTATGTACACATGGGACACAAGAGTGTGTTGGGTGCTTTGTAGAGGATGCCCCTGTGGAGCGTCTTTTCTAGTCCTCCCCGCAACTGGAGTCAACCCTGTTGGCCGTGGCTGCTTGCTGAGTATATAGGTAAAGGTAAAAGTTCCCTTGCTCGAAAGCCCGTCGAATCCGACTCTAGGGTTGCAGTGCACATCTCCGTTTCAAAGCCGAAGAGCCAGCGCTGTCCGAAGACGTTTCCGTGGTCATGTGGCTGGCATGACTAAACACCAAGGCGCACGGAATGCTGTATATAGTTGGGGGTAAAACGGTATGGCCCTGGCAAGCCTGATCTTGTCAGATCATGGGAGTTAAGCGGGGTCGTCCCTGGTAGTTACTTGGAAGCGAAACTCCCAAGGAAGTCCAGGGTTTCTGTGCCAAGGCTATCAATGGCAAGCCCACCTGTATTTGCCTATTGCCTTGAAAACCCTATGGGGCCACCTTAAGTCAGCTGTGACTTGGTGGTGCTCTCCACTACCAAAATGCCATGAAAGTGTGAAATGGCCCCTTTCGTTAAGTTTGAGTGAAAGCGGTTAATGGCATGGCTCTCAAGACACTCATGGCGATTGTTGCTCTTTTTCTTGAAACATTTCTCCGTATCAGACATGACTGCAGAAGAGTTCATCAGGAAAGACGAGCTTGAAGAAAGCAGACGCGACAAGCTGAAGGACCTGCTAGCCGGAATCCTCTCGGTCCCTCGTGATGACGTCCTTGTATTTAGTGTGATGGATGTGGATGGGAGACAGACAGACGTGCGGCTGGCTGTTCATGATGGGTCTTCCTATTACAGGCCAGAGAAACTGCACGGCCAGATGGCTGCTTTTAAAAATAAGGTGAGGATGCGCCTTTGCTGTCGAATCGGGTTGGTGTCGATATTGGTTACGTACAAGTACGTTCAAGGATTCAACATGCAACTACTTTTATCCAGAGAAATCTTAACTGAAGTCAGTGGATTGTTTAGGATTAGGGCAGACGTTGTGTGGATTGCAGTCTTGTGAAGCGTAGAAAATAGAGTTTTTAGGGATGTACAGTCTTTCCCTTTCTTCTGGGACAGTTATTTGAGACAGGAGGTTGGGTAGTAGGGAAGGACTTAAGTGGGTTTTGCTTATAGACTCCAGGGCTGACTGAACATCCATTTTGGCTTCAGGGAAGAATATCTGTCCCCCTGTGACTGCAGGCTTAGAGATTCTTCAAGGCTTCTCCCTTCCCTCGCCAAGTACAGCTCCCCCCCCCCCTTTCCTTGAGTCTTCTTGAGAGCTGTCTGGTTTTGGAAATGATTTCTTGCAGAACGTTTGCTCTTTGCTTGGTGTCATGCTGCATTTGCAATGTACAAGTTGCACGCAGAAGCCTAGGAGCAGAGGCTATATGGGAGAAGTGTGCTGAACAATGTAGGATGGTGTCTTTCGTGTTTGCAGGGCAGGTCAAAGCATGAAATATCTGGTGCCTTAATGTGATCGAAATCAGACTAGTGCCTTTTCAGCACAGTCCTATGTAGGGTTATATCCTTCTAAGTCCATTAACTTCAGTAGATTTAGAAGGGTGTAACTCTGTTTAGGGTTACACTATTTATTAGGACCAACCGGTTTGAAGCCAAACATTGTGCAAGCTGTCAATTTTGTGTCATTCTGCTCCTAATAAAAAGTTATTGTACAGATTTTGCTCTCTTTTGGCGATTGTGCACGGACCAGTGTGGCTGTACAGCTTTTTTCTGCCTTCATGCGATGCCATTGGGAACGGTGGCATCTGATTTGCTGCCGTTGGCTGCCTCCATACATCATTGGATATTATGCTATCAAAACACCGTAGCAATCATTCCCAAAGGGAGTTTCCAGGGTAGGCAGGACAATCCAATTGCAAATAATTACTGTGGCATCATTAATCTTTTGCCACGTGGACTTTTAAATAAAGGGAGCTGTATTGGATTATTATTTTTTTGCATACTACGTAGTTAAAATGCCTTCTAGTCATGATGGATATCTGCTCTCTGCCCTACTAGAGGCAGAGTGCCTCTTCATACCAGTTGCTGAGGAGAATGGGTGGGAGGATGCTGTTGCAGTCCTCATGCTTGTGGGCTTCCTGGAGGCAGTTGGTTGGCCGCTGTGTGAACAAAATGCGGGACTTGATGGGCCTTTGGTATGACCCAACGTGGCTCTTCTTATGTTCTCCTCTGCACCACATCAGGAAATCTGGGTAAGATATTAAACGAGGGTCGGTATTGCTCACTGTAATAGACCTCAACATCAACGAGAACTTAAGACAAGTAGAGAACAGGTTGGGAAGCTTGAAAGGTCCTTGCTAAGGAGTGTTCGGGCTGCTTTGCCCAACTGCATTTCCCCTCTAGATCCAGTTGGCTTTAGGAGTCAACATCTCTCAGATTGATGTGGATGAATGCCACAAGACAGACTGTAGCGGGAGCGGCGGCTGTGCCAACTACATCACGGTGAGTGACATCCCCACAGTGACGGACGCAGGAAGTGTCTCGCTTGTCTCCATGACAACCAGCGTCCACGCTATCTGCACGTGCGCAGCCAGAGAGAGAGTTCATCGGTCGTGTAGCTCCTACGCCCACAGCCCTTGTCTCAACGGAGGGACTTGCATTGACATGCTGCACGGTTACAGGTGAGGAAGACTTACCTACGGTTCATAAGTTTCCTCTTTCCGTTCCAGCTATCATGCCATCAAATAAAGTGATACATGCGCATGTCTGAAGAGGTTCAGTTTTCATTGCATGTAAAAGTTTGTTTTTAATTAATTAATTTATTTATTTTATTTATTTTTTAAATTTATATCCCGCCCTCCCCAAAGGCTCAGGGCGGCTCACAAGGGGCATAAATGCCGAAGTTAAAACAATAAAACAACACAAAACAGTATAAAATACAGTAAATACAATTCACTAAAATTCCTTCCACGGTGCTCCAAGGATATTTAACTGTTTTGTTCTCTTCCATGTTTTGTTTTAGGTGCCAGTGTTTGACTTCATTCCACGGACCGGATTGCCAGCAGACTAAACACAGTTTCCATGGAAATGGCTATGCGTGGTTCCGTCCCATCAGGCCTTGTTTTGAGAACTTCCTCGCCCTGGAGTTTGTTACCGATGTTCCAAATGGGCTTCTGCTGTACAATGGTCCTTTGTCAGAGATAGGGCCTGGGAATTCAGAGCACTTCATTGCAATAGGTATTGTATAAGCCGAACATGATATTACCAGCTTTTTTACTGGGGTGGAGGACAGGGGCAGGTATTGGTTGGTAAGCCAAATGGTGTTGTCCATTATTGTAGCTCTTTTGTTCATTCAGGCAGCCATCGGCATGTTCACATCGGCATGTTATCAGGATTCTTTTATTGTAGCTCTTTTGTTCATTCAGGCATGTTTACATCGGCATGTTATCAGGATTCTTGCATTGACAGAGATAATCTCAAGGGTGAAAGCAGACAGGGTACCAGAACCAAACCTAGGAGGTTGGTAGCTCTGCACCATTCTTCTACCCATCTGGATCTTTTTCTGAAGAACTGAGGATTGGGAGACTATCATACATTACTCAGAACCTCAGCTCCCATATAAGAATGGAAGAAACAGAGCAAATACATAGCATTCCTTGGTTGCGATGATATATTTTGAAGACGTGTGCATGCCGAGATGTTCATTCATGCCAGTGGAGGGACTTGAGCTGTGTATGTTTCATTAGGTGTATATGGCTGGGATCTCTTTACTGAAATGGAAAACTCTTATAGAGATGAGACCTTGGGGTGCATGTCTGCAAAATATTCCAATGTTTAGGGAGCCAGAGATTGAGTTTTGAGTCTACATGTTCCTCCTCTGCTATGGGCTGAATGACTACACCGGGAGTCCCAAACCTTTTTGAGCCTGCAGGTACCTTTGGAATTTTGAGAGGCGGTGTTGAGGGCTGACCCAAAAGGGCTGCTGGAGGAGGTGGAGCCAAATGGAAATACCTCCCTTTTCACACCTTCTGGGAAGAAGGAAAACCTGAGCGGGGAGGGTGGGGTGGTGGTGGAACCACACACTGACTAAGGAAAGCCCAGGTGCTTACCAGTCCTATGGATCCTCTGATACATAACCCTTTCACTTGAATAAGGACAGTCAGTAACAAGTCCTGCTTTACAGTGGCCCCA
Organism: Gekko japonicus; assembly: GCF_001447785.1. Lineage (NCBI taxonomy): Eukaryota > Metazoa > Chordata > Lepidosauria > Squamata > Gekkonidae > Gekko > Gekko japonicus. Next base: position 102,780 of record NW_015167065.1, read on the forward strand.
CCAATTATTTTGAAAAGCTTGGTTCTGCCAAGGGAGGTACAGATGGGTGTTGTGGCCCTTGGGTACCACATTGGAGAACCCTGGACTACCCATTTCCCATCTTTATATTTAGCTACTCTTATTGTCTCTTAGCTGCTGTCTCAGCACTGCTCCTTAGCAGAAACAAAATAAAATTTTCAAGCTCATAATAAAGGAGTTGAGAGAACTAGTGTCATTCTTCCTCACCTTTTGCATAATTTCTTCTGAGTGCAGACTTTACTTTGCTTAGCTGCAGAAATAAAAGGAAAGGAACACATGAAGTTGATTTATATGGAGCCAGAGGATTGACTCCTCTAGCACTGTATGGCCTTACGCAGATGGGCATCAGCTATTGCAGGTCTCAGGCAGACAAAGATCTGGTACTTGAGATCCTACAACCAGAGGTGTTGGGGGTTAAAGTTGGGGCCCTCTGCATGCCAAAGTCTGTGATGTGCCCCCAGAGTCACGCCATGTCCCTTCTCTTGGATATAGGGTTTGAGAATATAATAGCTTGCTTAAGAACACATCATGAGTTGTTGTTGTTGTTGTTATTATTATTATTATTATTATTAATAATAATAATAACAACAACAACAACAACAATAGCAGCAACAACAACACCTCGTGATGTGTTCTTAAGCAAGAACATTTAAAATCACAATAAAACCTTCCAATAATACGGTGCTATACCTATATTAATCATCCAAGATGGGGACAACCATCTTCATGGCAGAGTTGAACTTCTGGACTTCCTAGGCCACAGTACTGTACCCGCTCTTAGCCACTGTGTTTCTCCGGTTCTCTAAAGTATAGACCTACATTAAAGTTTTGGGTGGTGGGTTTTTTTTTTTTTTTTTGCAAAATCCATGCTATATAATTTTTACATAATTAAAATGTATTTTTATATGTGCTGTATTCTCTTGGGCTGTTTCTGAAGAGTGAAATAATTTTTGTAATTCACATGGACAGAGTTGTGAAAAATTTGCATTCTTCAGCCTTGGATTTGCATAACGTACCCTTATTACCAGGATTCCCTTGATACAGAGTTTGGATTTTTCTCAGTGCCAAACTGGGCATTGTTAGCCTGGAAGGGTACCAGTGTAGGACCTTATTCTCACTGTTAATGGTAGTGATTTTAAAAAAAAGAAAAGAATGGACAGCAAATGTGCATCATATTCTTGGTGGGTAGCTTTGGTGCCTTCCGGTTGGAGTGTCTTGGGTCCTTCTCAGAGCTGGTATAATCAAAGAGAAAACAAAGCAGCCGGTTCCATCAAAAGGATCCCACTGGGAAGCATCTATTGCTTCAAGTTTTTCAAATACTTTGGAGGCAGGTATTACATGATTAATGAAGTCCTACTTGCATGTTATTTTTATGTGGCTCAGTGAAAACAGAAAATTGTCTTCTAAAAAGCTTTTCTCTCCCCAGGCTGTCTTCCCTGAACACTCCCCCAAAAAGTGCTTTAAAAAGAAAAGAGAAAAACTATTTTGAGTTGTTGAATTGAGTGTAATTCCACTGTATTAATACAGGATAAACCGAACGAAAGAAATTACTGTTGCAGAGTTGCTTCCTTTTATTTCCAGCACATTGTGATATAAAATGTGTAGGTTTGTGATGGAATTTAATTTTACATTGGATCGAATCACCTGTCTATCTGAGCTTCGGGACCCATTGGTGAAGACTTCCTGCAGGAAATTAGGTTGGATGGGTTAGGTCAACAGTGACTGGTGGAAGGACCCTTGCAGCTGTTGCCCACAGTCTCTTTCCCCAGGAAGTGGAATTAGAATTATGTGATGTCATTTCCAGTGAGAAACCTGCAAGGTCAGCAAACAGGCCACAGAGGCCAAGGCCTTCCCAGACGTGGCCTCCTAGCACTGGGTGTCAGAGGTTTACTGCCTCTGGATGTGGAGGTTCCCTTTACTCGTCTTTTACTCACCATTGATGGACCTCTCCTCCAAGAATCTGTCTAACCCACTTCTGAAGCCTTCTGTGTCCGTGGCTGTTACTGCTTCCACTGGCAGTAAACTCCACAGCTTGGTTGCTGACTGACTGGAAAACAGGAACTTTCTCACCACGGCTTAAAGTATCTAGCGGCAATAGTGAGAACTGGCCTTGGGGAAGAGGAGCTGAAGGGCATCTTCTGAGGTGAACTTCCGCCCAAGCCCCTTAAGGCCGTCTGCCTTCAGGCTAGCACAGCCCGTGGTGGTTTTAGAGAGGAACAGGTTAGTATGACTTGAGCATCTTGTTGCTAGGGAATGAGTGCAACAGAAGTCCTTGACAGCGGCCCGAGGACCAAAATGGAGAACAGAACGAGCTCACATTGCTTGCTTCCTTAATCTGTCATGAGGGCTGGAGCACTGTGTTCAAGCTGGAAAGTGCTAGAAGTCGGTTTCTCCAAACTTGGCTCCAGGGAGTTAGTTCTGTGGACAGCCATCACCGTCAGAGTGACCCAGGGCTATTTTTGGGCAGGAACGCACAGGAACGGAGTTGCGGCTGGCTTCCGAGTTAGCCACGCCTACAGCCGAAACCTCTGCGTGTGTGTGGCTACAGAGGGAAGGCTTGGAGAGCGACACACACACCCCGGCGATTCTGAGGCAGGTGGGCCAGGAGGGGCCTGGAAGTCCAAGGCCTGACTTGCGGGGCACCCAGGCAAGCCAAGGGAAGGCAGTTTAAACTACCTTCCCTTCCCTTCAAGGGTTGGCTTGCCCGTGCTCCCCACAGCCGCGAGGCGCCCGGGCATGCCAAGGGAAGGCATGGGGGTGTGGCCTAATATGTTAATTAGCTGCACCGTCAGGGGTGTGGTCTAATATGCTAATTAGTTTCTGCTGTTGGGTGTGGCCTATTATGCTAATGAGTTCCTGCTGGGCTTTTTCTACAAAAAAAGCCCTGTCAGAGTCTCTTTGATTGAGTTGGTAAGCTAGGAGCAGCCGAGTCAGCTGCTGAAGTCCTGCTGCCGCCACTCCTTTATGCAAGTGCTCCCTGGCTGTAACAAGCAGGGGCACTGCAGGTGTCTCCAGAATTGGCTCCATGGAACTGATGAGCATGGGTGGAGATGGCAGGGAACAAGGAGGGGAGATTGTCTCTGTTCTTCCTCTCCTCTTCCATCCCTTCTTCTCCAGAGTTCTACATCGGTCCTGGTTTGTATCGTATGTTGTGATATTTATGTATGTATTTATGTAGCATATTAATATTCAGGTTTTCTCTCAGGGGGGACCCAAAGTGCACACTAACAATGCACACAGAAAAAATAACAAACCAAACAAGAAAAGGAGGGGGAGGCTTCCAATGATTCAACAGCTCTTCTCTCTCCACTGGCTGACCAGAAGCCCAGGTCCGAGGCCGGCCTAATGCAAAGAGCCCTTTGACTCACACCTCTGGGGGCACCCTGGCCTCTGTGCAGAGAGGGAGACAAACTCTGTGAGATCTTACTCAGCTGTGTGAACTAACAGGCTCTTTCCTGATTCCTTCCTTGCCACTTATATCATTTGGCATAGAATGTTCACCCTCCTTTTTTTGTGTAGAACTGGACCAAGGTGCTCAAGTTTGGATGAGAGGTGGTCATAAAACAATGTCTAACTCTGTACTTTTTCTTTCACAATCATCTCTAGAAGTTTCCTGTGGCATTCCAGTCCTGAAATTAAACTATGGCTTGGGCCCGGTGGAGTTGCATCTGCCTAGCTATGTGAATGTTTCAGACAAGAAGTGGCATCGCCTTGAAGTGAGAAGCAGCAGGCAGGTCAGTTGCCTCCGGTGTGCATGCCACGGTTTTGTCTCGTGGTGCCCGCTTTGCCCAACCCGCTTTTACCACAGCAGGAGGATGAGGCAGAATCCTAGAGTCGGAAGGGACCTCCAGGTCATCTAGTCCAACCCCCCAGTGTTCCCTCTAAGCTGAGTTAGTCTGAGCTAGCTCAGTTTTTTAGCCTCGGGCTCACACATTTTTGTTTCGCTCAGGAAGGATGGCTCCAGAGCAAACTAATCTATGCAGCAGCCAAATCACTCGCTCGCAACTTTAATGCCAGTAGCTCACAAAGTAGAATTTTTGCTCACAAGACTCCATAGCTTAGAGGGAGTATTGTTCCCCCCCCCATATTTGCTTTCTAAGGCCTTCCTGAAAGCCTCCCTAGAGAAAGGAACCCCAGAGGGCAGAGCAACCCCAGTCTCGCTCTCGGAACCCCCTGGAAGCTGACAGGTTCCTTGACACAAACAGTTGTGCTATTACTCACGGTTTACATGTGACGATTGGGAAGGGGACAGGGAGTGATGATATACTGTGTACTTTGTTAATTGGACTGTTCATTGTATGGCACCTGCTGTTATTGTTGTCCGATGCCGTATTCCAGTTTTATTACTTTGCTGATGGTATGTATTATGCTGCTTCTCATTGCATTATTCTCCAAGTCTTGTAATCCACCCTGCGTCTCAGTGAGGAAAGGCAGGCTGTAAATGAAGTTAGTAAATGAACTGGAACAACCTGAAAATGTTTTGTGGATACGTGCGGACTGAATGTGTTTATTTTATATCCATTTACTTGCTTCATTTATACCTCACTTTTCTCCCCGGTGGGGACCTAAAAGCATTTTGCACCATTGCCCTCTCTGCCATTTTATCCTCAAAGCAGCCCTGTGGGGTGCATAAATGTGCTGTTTATGAACAGCTGGTTATACTCTCAATAAACTTGATACCCATTGGGGATGAAATGAATAGGTCAAGGAGGATGTATTTGTGAAGATGTTCTCTTTTTTTACTGGCTTAACTGGGGTGGCTTTCTGTCGTGAAGCAACAACCTATTTTTTGTGAACTGCCTTGAACAACGAGGAAAAAATGACTTAGAAATATAGTAAACTAAAAAGAAAGAAGCTCGTTACCCTGGCTCCCCCATAATATCATACAAAACTATGGAATTC
>NW_015167065.1:108646-124296 GCF_001447785.1 Gekko japonicus
TTAACTGTCATGCGTTTTGTGTCATGTGTTTAATTGTTTGTGTGTTTCATTGCCATGTGCTCTGTTTAATCGTTGCTTTTAACTGCTTTATATAGATGTGTTTTAAATGTAGTTGTAATTGCTGCCTTGGGGGCCCTGAGTTTTGTGGAAAAGCCGCATAAACGTGTTTTAAATAAATAAACGTGGCTTAGTGGCGCACACCCCAAATGGAACTTGTTTCATATAGCAGGTGCGTACAACTGCCCACAGTTGTGAGTAACTAGGTGTCCCCACTGGAGAGTTTGTCTCAGTATATGGAGAGTAGTGAGGTGGTTCCACTGGAGAGCTTGTCTCAGCTCATACCTCTTATTGTTGGTTTCAACAGTCTTTCCAATTTCCCCTAGCTATGCCTAATTCCCCAGTTTCATCTTTGAACAGTGTGGCACTCACAGGCGCACTTCATGTCGCTGTCACTCATTGGTCTTCCATGCCTTTGTCCAGGGTGTTCGATTCACTTTGGACCAGTGCAAGGCTGCGATTGTGTCAGAGGTGGAAGGTGTGGGGGAGTGGCTGTCGACAGAAGACCGAACAAACTGTGAGGTTGTGGGGTTCGTCCCACAAGCAAATAGGTAAGATTTAAATTCACTTTCCAAATTTGGGAGGGAGACTGGAATGCGCATGTGCATGTAGGCAGCATTTCGTCTCATCTAACTGATGGGTAACTTCTTCCACTTCCATAGGTTTAACAACCTGAACTTATGCAAAGTTGTATGCTCAGTACCACTGCATTAGTTTTGCCTAGCTATGCGTAGGATCAAGCTGTGCGACTGCAATCTGGTGTCCAGTTGTTTGGGAGTGAGTTCCATTTGGCAAAATGGGACCACAGTGCAGTCCTAAGCAGTGACACCTTTCTGAGCCCACTCTGTTCATAGTGGCTTCTGTGGATTTAGAAGATTACATTGTTGATTCTGAGCAAATAGGCAGAGAGTTGAACTGCACGGATGGCATGAATAGAACCAGCTAGGGTGTGTGCATGTTCACCTGCTCCCTCTACCTGCCCATCCTACACATTAGGTTATTGACATTGAGATGTCTCAGTTGTGATGGTTCTCAGTTCATAGTGCTGAACTCTAGTGCTGGAATGATGCTGCTGATATAATGGAGTTATGCTGTCATAGAATCTGACCCATTTTTCGCTCTACGCAGAACCAATTTGGTGTAGTGGTTAGGGGCATGGACTCTGATCTGGGAGAACCAGGTTTGATTCCCCACTCATTCACATGCAGCTGCTGGGTTACCTTGGGCAAGCCACAGTTCTCTCAGAGTTGTTACCTCAAGACCAGTCATCTCAGAGTTCTCTCAGCCCCACCTACCTCACAGGGTGTCTCTTGTGGGGAAAAGAAGGGAAGGAGTTTGTAAGCCGCTCTGAGACTCCAAGTGAAGGGCAGATATAAATCCAATCTCTTCTTCTTCGGAAAAATAACACAGGGGCCCCATAGCTCCTTAAAGACTACCAAGAATATTATTTTGGCATAAGCTTTTGTGAACTGGAGTCCATACTATGAGTGGACTCTAGTCCACAAAAGCTTATGCTGGAATAAATAGTCTTTCGGGTGGCTTGAGACTCCTGTTTTATTTTTAATGCGGCACGTTGACATGGCTGCACCTCTGAAGTTGCTTTTGAAGATTCCGCAGTGGTAGCCGCTCTGCCTTCCTGGTGCTGTTTTTAGTAGACTGGTGCGCTAACTAAACATTCATCTCTTATTTAGCACCTCTGTGTTTTTGAAGGTACTTGAACCTGAACCAGGTTCTCCAGTTGGGCGGTGTGAAAGAATCGATTCCCTACGTGTACCCCCAGTTGCAGCATAAGCATTTTACCGGCTGCATTCGCAATCTCATTCTGGATACTCAGGTAAGTGACAAGCCATCACAGTGTGGGCCAGGAACGTGTCTGTGCATCACTTAGGGTCTGGGTTTGTTTATTTTTTTTTTCTACAGGGAAAGTGATACATGGTGATCGGGGCTTCTTATTTACAGAGATGTGCCTCCCTGTATTAAGCTTTTTTGCTGAACGTGACATCTCACCTAGCAACTCAGTGTATCGGGATATGACTTTTTTCCATGATAGTTCACATTTGAATTTGAAACATGGCTTGACTGTTTACCATTTGTATTTTGCGTATTTGTTTCTTGGTTATTTATTATGCGTCACTAAATGTAGATTCTTGACTTGATGATCCCGTAAGATTTAATTCGTGTATGCGAAAAAGTTTTTAAATATAAATTAAAAAAAAACCATGGTGATTGCTCTCCCTTTCCCCAAAAAGTCAATCATGATGAGTCTGTTTCAAAGTTCTCTTTGTCTCTTTTACTGTCAGCTATGATACTTCCTTCTGGAATTTTTTTTTTGAAGGTGTATGACCTTGAATCTCCAGCAGAATCTCTGAATAGTTCACCTGGCTGCGCCTGGACAGATGGCAGCTGTGAGAAGGAGGGCTCCTCTCCCTGTGGAGCTCATGGCCGATGCCTCAGCGACTGGGGCTCGTTTACCTGTCTTTGCTTGCCAGGGCACTATGGCCACAGGTGTGACAAAGGTGAAGTACATCCTTGTGCACCGTTGGACCATTGATGCATTGTTACATTTTGCGGAGCTTGCAGGTGCAGCCTTGAAAATGAATTTTGGGGGGGGGCAGAGGCCACGGAGGCAGCAGCGACCATAAGCACGCAGAAGCAGATCGGGACGGCTGCGGATGGCTCTAGTTTGAGCTTTCCCTGGGCCAGTGCAGAGGGAATGGCCATTAACGATCATCTGGGGAAAGGAAGTAACTCCCCATCCCTCCCCTTTTCACACATTAATTCTCCCAGTCTCCTTTATCATGGTTAGACAAGAGGAGAGGAGTTGTGGCTCAGTGGTAGGGCATCTGCTTGGCATGCAGAAGGTCCCAGGCAATGTTCCCTCTAAGCTGTGGAGTCTTGTGAGCATAAATTCTACTTTGTGAGCTACTGGCATTAAAGTTGTGAGCCAGCCATTTGGCTACTGCATACATTCGTTTGCCCTGGAGTCATCCTTCCTGAGCGAAGACAAAATTGTGTGAGCCGGAGGGTAAAAAACAGTGAGCTACCTTACACTAACTCAGCTTAGAGGGAACACTGGTCCCAGGTTCGATCCCCAACATCTCCAGTGTCAAAGGAGCAGGAAGGAGGTGATGTGAAAGACCTCTGCCTGAGACCCTGGAGAGCCGCTGCCAGTCTGAGTAGACAGGACTGACCTTGAGGGACCAAAGGCCTGATTCAGTATAAGGCAGCTTCATGTATGGTCATGTGTGTATGGCAGTGCATCTGAGCACCATTATCCAATATTATGGAAGACCCAAGATACTCTAAATATAGATTTTGGAACCAGGTTATGGAAATACAATGCAGTGTGTTATAGAGATGAGCAAGTCCCTCAAACCTGCCTCAAACTGGGCTCAGGTACAGCTGAGTAAATAAAAGCAGGGGTCTTGTGGCAGCTCTCAGAGATTTAGTAGAATTTTTTGGGAAATGTAGTTCGGAGGACATGACTCCTGGGAACAAATTTGTCTGAATGTGGGGTGGGGGGGGAGGAAGAAATAGGGAAGGGAAGCGAAAAGATGTTTCTTTTCTCCTATCTGATCCAACACCATTGCTGCCTCCTGCAACACATGTGAGAGGGGGGAATTAATCACTGACACAGGGGTGGGGGGAGAGCAAGAGAGACAAATGAAGGAGGGACCTGATGGTGGACTTCCTGGTGGCACCTGGGTTTTGGCCACTGTGTGATATAGAATGTTGGATTGGATGTGCCATTGGCCTGCTCCAACATGGCTTCTCTAATGTTTTTATGGAGCCACAGACCAGTTGCGGAGGTGCATCAAAAAGGAACCATCTGAGCCAGAGAGGAATCTGTTATCCTTGACGAGGACTGTGAAATGATGTTCATATTCCAGGCTCATTTGTGGAGAAATCCAGCTGCACCTCCAGTACTTACACATTTTTTTCCCTCTCTGTCACTCTTGAGAATTTGCTTAGAGCAGTGAAGATGCTGTAACTGGCCGCCTGGCAATGGCAGTGACGGTTTTTACTCACCCTAGGCAACCAGACCAGTTCTTGATTACAAGCGAGTGCTAAATTGTGGTCCTGGTGGAGTCTCCTGCGTATATACCTCAATATATTTATTTCTCCTTGCAGAAAAAAAATTTTTTTTTAAAGAACTTTTCTATTCTGATTGTCCTAGTTGCTGAGGAATATTCCTTTGGGCCGGGCAGTTACATTCGTTACCAGCTTCCTGTCGCCATACCTGCTCGCCAAACCCTGGCCGAGGCGATGGTGAGGATGCGACAGCCCAACGGGATCATTATGAGCATGTCTTCCCAGAACAAGGATGAACACATCACCCTGCAGGTGAGTGAGGAGTGATGGTCAGTGACAATCCGGAATTCGTTTTGTGCAGAGGAGCCTTGGCGAGACGCCCTCCTATCTCTCCCTGTGGTATATTTGTCTTCGTTGCTTGGAATAGATCTTTGTCCTTTCTCTCTCCTCCCTTTTCCTCCTCTTCCCATCCTGGCACATTTCAGCATGACAGTCTGCAACCTCCTCTTCCCATCCTGGCACATTTCAGTCTGCAAAAAAGAGTGCACGGAAATTTCCAGGGAGTAGTGAAGAGTCTTCATTATCCAAACTTAAGGGATAGTTGCACACTCCTGCTTTCTTTTTTTAATAAAACAGTTTTATTTCTTACATGCAAGGGCACGTCGTGCAAAGACAGATCAGTGTAAGGTGGAACTTGATCGCCAGGTGGGAGGGAGGGAAGTTGTTATCCACTTAATAGATAGTTTGATTCTTTGTTTATTATAACCTGATTTTCTCCCTAATGGGGGACTCACAGTAACTTACGACATTGTTCTTCCCTCCTGCATTTTATCCTCAAAACAACTCGGTGTGGTAGGCTAGGCTGAGACAGGCCCAAGATCACCCAGGAAGCTTTTATGGCAGAGTGGGGACTCGAATCTGGGTCGCCCAGATCCTTGTCCAACACCATGCTAAAACCGTCTCATCAAAATATTTCTCTTGCTTGCTCATGAAGCACACGTGAATGCATTTGCGATGCCTGATGTGGATTGAGTGAACATTTTCCATAAACACTTGTGATGGTTTTGGAGGAGGCGTATAAAAGCATGAACAAAAATTTTTTGCACATCACCTGGTTGATGTACATAATCTGCAAATGATGTGGTGAAGGTGATATGACGAAGAGTGTGGCTCAGAGGGCAGAGCATCTGCTTTGCACGCAGAAGGTCCCCGGTTCAGTCCCTGGCATCTCCAGTTAATAGAATCAGGTAGCAAATGATGTGGAAGACTGAGACCCCGGAGAGCCTCTGTCAGCCAGAGTGGACAATACTGACCTGGATAGACCGATTGTCTGACTCAGGAGACTGCAGCTTCATGTGTCAGCAAGTGGTTGGTCAATGTCTGTATATTCAGCTTAGGGACCGTCCAGGTGGCCTGGGCAGGACACGGAGGTCACGCATTTTTAAACTGGACAGTTTACAGAGCATCTGATTGCATTCACTGACATCCGTTAGTAATTGCCACTGCCGGGCCATGTCCAGTGTCCTCTGTTAATGCTTTCGATTTCTGGACATTCTGTATGCCTTCATGAGACCTTTACTATTTTTGTTGTTAAACTGCCCAGAGGGCCATTTAGACCCAGTAAAAAGGTAAAGGTTCCCTTGCTCGAAAGACAGTCGAATCCGACTCTAGGGTTGCGGTGCTCATCTCCGTTTCAAAGCCGAAGAGCCAGCGCTGTCCGAAGACGTTTCCGTGGTCATGTGGCCGGCATGACTAAACACCAAGGCGCACAGAACGCTGTTTTTTTCCCACCGAAGTGGTACCTGTTTATCTACTTGCAATTTCTTGCTTTCGAACTGCTAGGTTGGCAGGAGCTGGAACTAGACACGGGAGCTCAACTCCGTCATGCGGCACCCGGGTCTCGAACTCCTGAACTACCGACCTTCCACAGCCTGCAGTTCAGCGTCTTAACCACTTGAGCCACCGCAGCTCCTTAGACCCAGTGGTGGTGTATAAATATGCTAAATAAGTGAACCACTGGTCACCCCCTGGTCAATTCCTATTAATGTAATGAGCGTTTCTGTGGTAAGGTTGTCACATTTCTCTAGCCATCTGAAGTCTGATTCTCTTGTCTGCATACATGGGCAGTTCAGAGGTCATGGTCTAATGTCGAATCGTTACCCTGCCCTCTCTTTCCTCTTTGGCCTTGGCCAGACTATTGTGGGTCATACAAAACGATTAACCCAGATTCCTGGGTTTCTTCCAGGTGGTCCAGGGATTGTTAACGGTATCTTATAACCTGGGAGATGGCGTGGTTGCCGTTAGCCTGCCTTCCTACCGACTTGATAACGGTGAGTGGCATCATGTCTCCCTGGAGAGAAATGAAAATGAGTTCATTCTTCGCCTGGATGGAGGAGGCGGGAAGAGAGAAATCCTGAAGGCAGAAGGCATTTACAAAGAGATCAGCGTTGACCCTAGCAGCTTGGTGGTTGGCAATACGTATCCTGTCAGCCAGAACCACAGCTTCCAAGGTAAAAAAAAAAAAGAGGTTACTTTTCTAATAAATGTCCTTCCGGGTACCTGGTTCACACATGCAGGGGAATGGGAAAGTTGGGGTGCTGAGGTGGCTGAATGGACTGAACCATTTCGGATTACGGGTGGAGGATCACGCTTTGGAATACTCATTTGTGTTTAAAACTCCCTCAAAATAGAGAAACCAGCACAGCGATCAAAGAAGATCGCATGGACTGTTTTATGCAGAGGAATGTTAAAAGCAGAAATTCACAACCAGAAGTAGTACAGTCCATTTTACTGTCTCTGGGTTCTGTTGCACTGTTTTGCTTCCTTCATACGTTAAGTTTTTAAAGGCACAGTGAGGCAGTAGTTGAGGGAAAATGTCTTGTGTGTCAGCATGTTGTATCCACTACTCTTGCTGTGCTGTTTTCACACAGCTATGGGGTTGCCAGTTTTTTAAAATGAAAAATAGCAACACCGAAAAGACATCCTAGTGATAGATCTCCCCATGTCCCTGCTTTTGGTTATTCTAAGTTTTCCTTTACAAATCTTAGGCAGTTCTGTCATTTTGTAAACTGCACGGGAAGACGGACGTGGCATTTTAAGAGTGGTGGTGGTAATTTGGTAGTGTCTCCTTTTTCTCGGTTAACCAATGTTATTTTTTTCCCCTCACCTGGAAGAATGCTAGGGAAAAAAATTATTCTGCAGGTTTTGGGAGTGACAAGAAAAATCTGGTGGTGGGGGCTATGTATTGGTTAGTACTCATGATGTCAACATATCCCAGCAAATTCCTGGCACGCTGTTAGGATTGTTTTGTAAAATATTTGTCATTTTTTTTGGAGGGAGGTGTAAGGTGAAGGACATTTTTTGGAAATCATGTGAGCTGCTTAAAAGAGAGCTGTTAGCGTGGGAGGAGAGACTTGTTGGTGTACGTATCCGTGATAACAAGTTCCATTGCATTGCTCATCTAATGGTTGAAGATCCTGCTGCAGCTGCTCTTAAAAGTGTGTCTTCGTGCTGATGCACAGTCTCTACTGTGGGGCTCCCCAACCTTTTTGACTCTGCAGGCACCTTGGGAATTCTGACACACTGGGAATTATGACATAGTGTGGCAGGCACAGCCACAAATTTGCTGTGACAAAATGGCTGCCGCAGGATGTAGACCTTCAGTCACACAGTGAAGATCCTTGTGTGCTGTAGTGGCAGCTGCTGTCAAAGCAGTGTTTTCAAAGATTTGCATACCCAATCAAATCTCCAATGGCCAATCAGAAACCTTGTAGGGCAAGAACGCCATTTGGCTCTGCCCATTTTCTAAGAATACTTGACGAGCATCAGAAATCCCCGCTTTACTGAATTTGTGGCAAAAATTACTTGTCTGTAAAGAAGTTCAGATTCAGATTGTCTTGAAATCCATTTTTCCCAGAGCTTAATCAAAACCCTCACATTGTGTGTGGGGAAAAGGACTTTGATGTGGTATATGATTACAACGGCCAGAATGACTTATGCTCAATGTTGGAAACAAGACAGAATTCCGGAAATCGGGGATTGGATAAGGAAATTACTGTTTATGGTTGAAATGGATAAAATGACAAGGAAATTTAAGAATCTTGAAGCAGAAGACTTTTATGCTGACTGGAAAGATCTCAAAGATTACCTAGAGAAATATTGGGATGTAAAGGACAATCTAATTTGCTTTGTCAATTATTGAAAAATGTATGTTATTAGAAGAAAGTTATCTATAAGAAAACAATAGGTGAAGGAAATGTTACCGGTAGATTATGATTAAAAGATAAGGGAAAATAGAAGAAACTTTAAGGAATGGGCAGGAGGTTGGAGCACTGTGGGAAGCCAAGGGAGGGGGGTAGAAATAGAAGAAAGGATGTATAACCACCATGAATATAATATGTATGTGACTTAATATTATATCCTAATAAATTGTTTGTTTTTTTAAAAAAACCTCACATTGTGTGCGTGTGTGTGCACGTGCTGGTGCTCGTGCAAGGAACTAGTTTTGACCTGGGTCTGACATTCCCTGGCCTGCATCCCTTGAGAAAAGTAACCCGTGCTCAGCCTTACAGAACTGCGGCATCCATTTCAAAAATAATTCTGGATATAGAACTTTCACGATCGAGCCTCTTTTTTGTGTTCTGCTTCAGGATGCATGAAGGATGTCAGATTCAATAACTATGAGCTGCTGCTAGACGCTTACCCTAAGGAGCTGGTATTGAGTGCCCAAGGAGTGGAAAAAGACTGCCTTTCAGATGCTTGCAAGAGCAATCCCTGCAGCCAGCAGTTTATATGTATTGACTTGTGGATGATGTATGAGTGCAGGTAAGTCTTCTCCCTCGGGATGCTCACCTTAAGCTGTACTGTGTACCATTCAGGCAACTTTTCTCTCACACTGCTCCTGGCCATCCTGCGGGCCCTTCACTGGATGCCCGTCAGTTACTGGGCTCAATTCAAGGTACAGCTATCACATACAAAAGCCCTCCATGGCCTTGAACCCTCACACGTGCGAGACTGCCTCTCCCCTGTGCCCTGCCACAACAGCTTCGCTTACCTAAGCAGGGCTTTCTGGAGGTGCCAACCTGCAAATGGGCAAAATCAACAACTACCTATATACACGCCTTCTCCGTGGTGGCCCCCACCTTATGGAATGGCCTGCCAGAGGTCAGGAAGGCTCCCGCTGTCCTGGCTTTCTGCAAACTATAGAAAACTGAATTATTCAAGAGGGCTTTTCTACACAGGCAGTAGAGTTACACTGATGTTGATATTTACAGTCTGGTGTAGTGGTTAAGAGTGTGATTCCCCATTCCTCCACATGCAGCTGCTGGTGTGACCTTGGGTCATTTACAAGTTCTTTCAGAGCTGCTCTCTCAAGGGCAGTTCTCAAAAGAGCTCTCTCAGCCCCACCCACCTCACAGGGTGTCTGTTGTGGGGAGGGGAAGGGGAAGGAGATTGTAAGCCGCTCTGAGACTCCTTCGGGTAGTGAAGGGCAGGGTATAAATCCAATCTCCTCCTCCTGCTTTGCTTCAGTTCTGGTTTTAGACTTCTTGTCGATTTTGCAACCCTCATTCCTGTTGCCTTGTTCATTGGACGTCTCACCCTGCTGATTGTATTGACTCACTCTGTGTGATCTGTGTTGAGTCCAAGGGAGAAAGGCGGAGTATAAATAAGTAAAATAAATACAGTAATCTGAAACCAGTGGATTTCCTCTGTACCATTTTTGGAGTAGAGTAGGTGGAATAGAGTAGGTAAACTGAGGGCAGGTGAGTGTCTCCCTTGCCAGTGTTCAAAACAGGAGTGGTGCGACAGATGCCAGCCCCTGCATGGATTTCCCTCTGCCCCACCCCAGGGAAGACAAGCATTGGACTGGCCGGCTCTCCCTTCTGTCAACCAAGGCAAACTCTTCCTCTTCACCTCTCTCCTCTTACAAGGGAGGCATTGCTCGAAGGGCCTTTTCTTTGGGAGATAAGCTTGTTTATGGAACACCCTTCCCAAAACATTTGCATGACACTGACCTTAATGCCCTCTAGGTACCAGGCAGTGGTGATTTTGTTGCTTTCTAATACAGTTGTGCTAAATGACATTTTAGTGTTGTTGTTTTTGTCAAGTGTTTAAAATGGCAATCCCAGGATTGGCCAACCCAGTTTGACTCATATTTCCTCGTTGGGACAATCTTTTTCATGTGTCTGGAAGAGAAGATATGCCTTCTGTTTTAATGAAACAACCCCACCTCCTCTTCCCCTCCCTCTGCCTTTTCACAGTGAACTACTTTGGTGACCTTGCTGGCACCGACAAAACAGACGGGGTGGGGGTGGGGGTCAGAACAAAGTTGTGCCACTGTTCCTACATTGGGACAAAACGACAAAATGAGTGGCAAAGGATGAGCATTTGAAAAGTTCTCGAACTGCTCCGTTCCCTTCCCCTAAGCATCAAGGGTCTAATTAGTCTTTTCAGTGTAGATGACTACAGAGGACACCTGGTACCTTCCAGCAATTAGCATTACCAAAGGTTTCGAGTATTGTGTTATTCTGGAGCTGTGCTTTGCAAATGTATGTTTTTTTAAAAAATTAAAAAGACGCTGAACTGCAGGCTGTGGAAGGTCCGTAGTTCAGCAGTTCGAGACCCGAGTGTGCCGCATGACGGAGTGAGCTCCCATCTCTAGTTCCAGCTCCTGCCAACCTAGCAGTTCGAAAGCAAGAAATTGCAAGTAGATAAATAGGTACCACTTCGGTGGGAAGGTAACAGCGTTCTGTGCGCCTTGGTGTTTAGTCATGCCGGCCACATGACCACGGAAACGTCTTCAGACAGCGCTGGCTCTTCGGCTTTGAAACGGAGATGAGCACCGCAACCCTAGAGTCAGATTCGACTGGCTTTCGAGCACGGGAACCTTTACCTTTACCGTATTATTCCTGAGGTTAGTTTCGGAGGGTAGCCGTGTTAGTCTGCAGTAGAACAGCTGGATTCCAGTCCATTAGCAACCTTAGAGACCAGCAAGATTTTTGGGGTATAAACTTTTGAGAGTCAAAGTTTCCTTTGTTGATGGTGCTACTGGGCTCGAATCTGTTTATTCCTGAGCATCTCTATTAAAAAGTGGGTAGGGGATCCTGATAGTGGCGTGACGATGGGAGGCATGCAGTCCTCATCTGGTGCGAAAGGGAAAGCACAGCTCATGAGGGTGAAAAATGGGATTGCTTGCGCTGTGTGGAAACCCCGTTGCCAAGTGTAACTAGAGCAACATGACCACATGGGGGGAAAAAACCTTGTGTGGAATCAGCCCGTTTTTCTGTGGGGCTGCAGCTCAGTGGTAGAGCATCTGCTCTGGCATGCAGAAGGTACCAGGTGCAATCTCTGGTATCTCAGTTAAAAGATCTGGCAGTAGGGTCATGTGAAAGACCTTTTCCTGAGACCATGGAGAGACAATACTGACTTCGGTGGGCCAAGGGTCGGATTCCGTATAAGGCAGTCCCATGTGTGTTCACGTATTCCTTTCCTCCTCTCACCTTTGTGTGTAGCCAACGTTTCCATTGTCCACTTAAAATATCTGATGAAGTAGGCTTGCTTGTGACCTCTTGTTCCACAACAAGTTCTTAAGTCTTGAACGGGTGCCACAGGACACTCTTTTGTTGGCTGTGTGCCCATCATTGATGAATGACAGTGCTGTGAACGAGATCTTTCCCAGCAATCTAGTCTGACCTCAGGCTGCTTATCTTTGAGAAAATGGCACTGTGCCAGAATGGGTTCTTTCTGTAGCGAAACGAGGATATGAAAGTCATTTGGGATTATGACACTCCCAAATTTTTGAATGGTCTGACGGTGTGGTGGTTCAGACCTTGATTTCTTTATTTGCATTTGTGTTTTTCAGTTGCCCTCCAGGACACATGTTGGTGGAGAATGCCACAGGCCGGCACTGCATTTACACCGCGTGTGCTCAGAGACCCTGCAATTTTGGCACGTGCGTCTCCCAGTCCGCAAGCAAGTTCCGGTGCCACTGCCCCGATGGCTACGCCGGCCGCAACTGTGAAATCACGCTGGCGATCTTCACCAAGGATGCTGGGCTGAGCTTCAGCTCCATGTTCGCCATCTGCATTTGCTTTCTGGCCCTCCTAGGTAGTTATGGCAACTACGTTTTGTACTACCTTTGGTGAGGAGACATAAACAAGTCCTAGCATGTTGTCCTCAGCCTGCTCCGTGTCACCTTGCTGTGAAAACTTCCACTGGATGATGCCTTCATCGTTTTGTCCTTCCGTCTTTTGTTCGGTTTGTCTGCCATCTGCATTCGATTCATCCTGGGAGGAAGGCCCATTTTGGGTTGACATTCCATTGTCAAGAGTGAGTTCAGGTTACAGGAGTGGAGTGCACCTTCCCTGTGAGAGCAGAGAAGTAGGAGGTGGCGCAGGGAGGTCTGTTTCTCAGAATGCCACCCAACAGCAAAACAGATCTCCCCGCCTAAACAAAACAATTAGGAGGAAGACAGAAAATTCTCCCCTTTCTCTATGGAACTGTTTGTGGTTTGTGATCATTGATTAGTTCTTTATAGCAAATTCATTATGACTTGTATTTATTATGTAGTACTTTTAATTTTCAGGGTGTTTTACAATGTGCTATATCGTCACATGAGTCCTATGAGATTTACACTGTTCCCATTGTATGGATGAGGAGACTGAGAGTGCATAAGGGACCTGTGTGGTTCTTCCTTCCCCCATTTCTGTCTTCACAATAAGAGAGGTAGATTAGGCTTGGAAGGTGACTGCACCAAAGTCACCCACTGAGCTCCGTGGCAGAGCAGGGATTTGAACCGAGGTTTCCTCGGTCTGTGGTGGCTCACGTGGTTAAGATGCTGAACTGCAGACCAGAAGGTCAGTAGTTCAGCAGTTCGAGACCCGAGTGCCGCATGATGGAGTGAGCTCCCGTCTCTGGTCCCAGCTTCTGCCAACCTAGCAGTTTGAAAGCAAGAAATTGTGAGTAGATAAATAGATACCGCTTCGGTGGGAAGGTAACAGCGTTCCATGCGCCTCGGTGTTTAGTCATGCCGGCCACATGACCATGGAAATGTCTTCAGACAGCGCTGGCTCTTCGGCTTGGAAACGGAGATGAGCACTGCATCCCTAGAGTCGGATTCGACTGGCTTTCAAGCAAGGGAAACCTTTACCTTTACTTCCCCGGTCTAACACTCTAACCCCTACACCACTTTCTCTGAAGTCCAGGTCTGCACACTGGATCCCAGTGGGTCCCTTTATCTGCTAAGGCCTTTTCTGGTGCCTGCCTGCCAAGCATGTTTAGGAAGTGGGCGGGGCCAGGTATGGCTTTTGCCCAACAAGGCTTATGATTGACCATTGGGGATTTGATTGGCTGTGAAGATATTTTAAAACGTTGCTTCGACAGCAGCTGCCACCACAGCACAAGGATCTGCAGTGTGATACTGAAGTTAATCTGTGGCAGCCATTTTGATGCTGGCTCCGCCTCCTTCAGCAGCCATTTTGTTGCTGCGCCCACCATGCTGTGTCAGGATTCCAAATGTGCCCACGGGCTGAAAAAGTTTGGGGACTCCTCTGCTAGGGGGGTTGCTAGAAAAGCATGCACCAACCTTGTTGCCGTTGGAAGCGTGAACCCTGTTTGGTAGTTTATGTCTTTAAAAGCCCCGATAAGGTCTTAGTCAACTCTTCATTTTCGCTCCGTGTCTATAGCTTTGATTCATTTGGAACCCTTAATTAAATCCCACATCTTGACCTGGAAAGGTTCTGTAAAATCGAGTCCTTCCTAGTATATCTCATCTCTATTCTGATGGCTTTTCACGGTGCTCTTTTGAAGTCATCCTCCTTGGGATTTTTGCAAGAAAGCTTGGAGAATTAATTGCTTGGGGGTGGGAGTTGGTGGCAGGAGGAGTATCGTGCCAGTCATCCTTGCATTTTGAAATTGCATGAATATGTTTGTCATGCAAACATGAGATAACAGATACCTTTAAATAGGTCAGAATTAACTTTCAGATCTGTGGGAACGTCTTCTAAGGCAAACGGAAGGCTCACTGGCAGTTTGGTAAGTGTTCCTGCTGTCACTTTTAGGCGTGACGTTTTAATGAGGCCAGTCTGTGCCACAGTTGGGATTGTGAGGGAAACTAAGCCCTGCTTTCCCCTATTTTCCATTCTAGGCATGGCATTTAGGTACAGTAAAGAAGCATGCTTTTAGCAGGGTGGCAAGTGGTCCCATCCCTACTGAGAGGTTGGTGTGTTGATGTGCTCTTCTCTGATAAAGCTTATGAACATCTGGACTAAATGTCTGTTCAGCTAGATGCACTTTAAAGTATGCTTCTAGATGTGGAGTTTGCCTCCACTGGCACTTCTTGACAGGAGGTATCAGAATAGCCCTTCCCACTGAGAAGTCTCCTCAGCCAGCAAAAATGAAAGACTCTTGGAAGAAGCAGAGCTGTATCCAGCGCTGTGTTTCTCTCGTTCCAAAGAAGTGTTCACTGCTATGGAAGAAAATGAACCAAAGACCAGGAATGTCTTGGTCTGGTGCCTATAATTGAAACGTTCAGGTTGCCAGGCAGACAGCTGGAGAAATGTTTTTCAAAGACTCAGTGGTACCACAGAAAAGTCCCTCTCACAGACAGCGACCTACCTCGGCTCAGGCGTACCCTTGATATTTCTGTTATGGGCGAACAAGACTTAGAGAGATTTATTCAGAATATGTTTTTTTAGAAATGTATGAATTTTTCTTGAAGGGGTTCCTCAGGTCGTTACATTGTTGGGTCCCAAGATGGAATTTCAGTATTACTGCCTGGTTCTCGACAGGTGTACCTGAAAATAACTCCTTCTGAATTCAGTGAGACTTACTTCCAAGTAAGAGTGTATAGGATTGTATCCTTTAAACACACTTTGTTTGCATTAGTTCCTCTTGGAATTCGGCAGGAATACTGAGGTTCATCTTCCGTCTGCTCATGCAGCCCCACATTGGGACTGCCCCTGTGCAGGTTGGCTGTGGACGTTTTCTTTCTAGCTTAAAAACGCCAGAGAGACACATTCCCTCCCTCCTGCCCCGCCGTGAGCTCTCACAGGGCCTATTGTGCCATGAAAAGGGGCTCACGGTGGCTTAGTGGGAACTGAGGGAAAGGGGTGCCTGACGTCGGAGCATGTGATGTGTTGTGCGGGGAATTCCGCCATTGTGGCTTTTCCGATAAGGATGGGGTGCCCCCTCTGTAGTCTTTAAATTAGGAAGAAAATGTCCTCGGCTAGTCTGCACAGAAGGTGTCGATGAACAAGAGTTACAGGAAAGTGCAACTGTTATCATATCCTGAAGCTTTGATTCAATTTGCTTCTTCTTGGGAATAAGTCTCACTGTGCTCTCTGAGTGATTTATTTCCATGGGTAAACTGATTGCACTATATGACTGCAGCATTTTGATTGGTAGTGGGCCAAGAATAATTTTGGGTTATAGCTTCTGGGAAGATGGATCAGCAAAACGCCCATTTGCTTAAGAAATTAAGGCTTTGTGGCAGGATTTTACAGAGCTAGTTTTCTGTAGATTTTACGGATACGATTTTGTATGAATGGATTCCAAGGCAACTT
>NW_015167065.1:125164-129575 GCF_001447785.1 Gekko japonicus
CGCATAGATCTGTCCTCGCAGAGGAGGGAGAGCTTGTACCTGAAGGCGGGGGGGGGGGCTCTGCAACTTACCTGGCTGCTTCTTGCTCCTCGTGGCCCGACTGAGGCTGCTGGGAGCGGGGGGTGGGGCTTGTTGCATGTGCCCGCCCCCTGAGCTCCTTTCTGCCGGAGCTCTGACCCCTGAGAGGGAGCATTGGTAGCAGCCTGCTGGGAAACTTCCCTTTAAGTTAAATGGCCAGTCCACCACTGTATACAAGACCACATCCTCAGTGCTGTATACAAAATCATGAACCTAGATGAGAACTACACTCATGAGTACACTTTTGGGGTCATCCAGACTTGTGCCTCTGGCTTTCCCTTGTCTCCTTCTGCTTTTCCTTTGCAGCCAGTGGTTTGGCTGGTTAATTCCTTTGCACACCTTTCCTTCCTCCTTTGAGTGGACTGGGGGAATGACTCTCCATTGCCTCTCCCTCCATTCCTGGTGGGTGCTGTCTCTATTGCCTGTCTCCCTTCCACTGTGCATCTCGTTGCATTACCCGGGCCCTCAGCAAAGTCACATGCTGCACAGAACTCGTATTGGTGTGATTTCTCCCTCTTGAGAGAGTGATTGCATCAGTTGAGGTCCCATGAGCTGACATTGTATAGATTACCTGGTTCATGTTTTGTTTGGAAAGGAAGATGGAGAACAGACCTGCCGGTTTATGCCTTGTTTACTCTTTTCCCAACCCCTCTATCAGCACTTTTGCACCCCTCTTTCCTGACACATTTGCCGTTAATGGCAAGCATTTGCCACCAGAAGGACAGTACAGTATAATATCGTATATTGTATTGTGAACAAAACATGCCTGAGTTTTTTTATGGAATCATGTCTTTCATTTTTTTCATCTGTACTGTCTTTCATCTGTGTATCATTTTTAGCTGGTAAAGTGCTTCATGTCATTCATCTCCCTTGACAACCATAAGAGGTAGGTCATCATGATTCCTATTTTATCCAAAAGGGACGAGGGTGGGAGATTACATGTGCACACCCATCCGGTAAGTTTATTTCATGGTTGGTTGAATGTTTTAAAAAACTACTATTTAAATTTGCCATTTGTATTTTGTTTTAAATTCCTGTAAGCTGCTTTGGGCACCAACCTTAGCAAGATAAAAATATAACAAATAAATACTGGCTCATAATATGTTGACTAGGGGTGTGTGTGTTTGGCTAAGTCCAAGCCAAAAAAAATAATCCAAAAAATACCTTATCAGTATTTTCTGGATATTATTTCAGCTGGATATAGATTTGGGTTATGGTTCAGCTATTTAAAATGGTCAGGCCCTGAATAATCCTAAAACCATTTGGGATTTTTGGGACCGCCAGATACTTGAACTTAAAGGCCATTTAAAGGGATCACAGTCCTTTTAAATGCCTTCTCCAAGCCGCACAACTGAACTCTGAAGGCATTTAAAGGGCACACAGTCTTTTGAAATGCCTTCTGGGTGAACTCACAGCTTGAAGAAGGTGTTTAAAGGGACTGTGAGCTCTTTAAAAGTCTTTGGAGTTCACTTCCTGTGGAGTCATGCAGCTTGAAGAAGGCATTTAAAGTGACCGTGATCCCTTTGAATACCTTCCTCCTGCCTTTGAAAGCAATGGAGGATGGGGGCACCTTCTTTGGGGGCCCATAGAATTGGACCCCCTGGCCCAGTCTTTTTGAAACTTGGCAATTTCAAACTTAGCCACCACAAAAGCCCCAGATACTTCTGAATACTGGCTCCATTATACCTTATGGAGACCATTGACTATAATGGTCCACATAGGGTATAATGGAGCTGAAAATGTTCGGGTTTCATATTTCCTGAATCCCAACACCGTACTGGCATTGGGATTTGGGAATATCAGAAAATACTGATATTTTTCAAGCTCAATATACCTGAACCCGAAAAATGCTGGGGTTTTTTTTTGCATACCCCTAATATCAACCATATACTTATATTTAATTAAGTGCTAATGTTTTAATGGAATTTTTCTTCCAAGGAAGTGGTTTTAGGATTGCAAAATGTGAATGAGAGGAGGCTTCGTCCATTTCTCCTACCTCTGGATTAATATTCTCTTTCTAATTGATTTACTGCTATTAATAGGACTGACAAAAGGAGAGCTGAAGGTACTACTAAAAGAGTTACTGCATTTATTAGATTGTCTTCTTAAGGCCTAAGCCTCTTCACACCTATATTGTTGGGATCTTATTGGTTTGGCTAAGGTAATACTGGTTTGGGCATTAAACTGGGTCTAGGAGGATGAGAAAGTAGCTTTTGAAAGATGTGTTATGGGTTCACTTCGGAATCAATTCGAATGTTACAGCTTCCATGTGAACACACCTGTGTCATTCAGTAGGTGGACCTCAGGGGCCGCTTTACACATGGTAATATTCAATAGGGGAAGTTGTTACCCTCTTGAGATCCTCCTGTATGTCAGTCATTATAAGGTAAGGTGGGTTTCCAAATGTCAGGTCTTGCTTCTGTCATGTTTTCACACAGTTCTGTTCAGTGGTGTTTTCCTGTGGACTCGATGGAAGAGCCACAAAAGTACGAATGGGGGAGTCTACCACGTCACCACCAGTCAGGATGACTTAGAGGACATCCGAGAGAACATCCTCAACTATAATGAAGAAGGGGGTGGAGAGCAAGATCAGGTAAGGGTCTCCTTTCACCAGTTGGTGGTAATGGCCAGATCTTGTAGGTTAAACAGACCACAGTCCATTATGTTCTTGTGTGCTTTGATCCTACTGCTAGACACTGATGGTTGTTTTGGAATGTGTTTCATCACAGGGAAGGCAGAAACATGTCAAAAACAGTGTTGATTTGCCTTAAAAGTACAAGCACTTTTGGGTGAGCTATGATAGTTAATGAGGGAACAGAATTAGAACTTCAAGAACACACAGATCAAGATACTTTGCTGTCTTTAAGAAATGATCACTGGAGAAAAAGAGAACTTGTTCTTTATGGTTTGGTGATTCTTGTTACTTGCCCATTATCAGTTCTTCCATCTAAGATGGGGGTCATACAGATTCTGTAGGCCACTAAGATTACTGAATTTTGTAAAGGAATGTTGGGTGGTTCCATATATGTTTCTATTTGAGTTTTTTAGGTTGGAGTGGGGGATTTAGTTAGGGAGGGGAGAAGGTGCTCCCTAGCTCAGAGTCCAGTTCAAACTGGGAAAGAACTTAGGGTCATCATGACACTTCTATTAAAGGTATTACAAGCTATTTGGGTTGGTATTCTGAGCCTCAAGAACATGAACCTCAGGTGCAGGACCCACTGTGTTTTTCATCAGTAGCGAAAATAATATCCTTGCAGTTTAATCATTTTTAAACACTGGATAGTATGACATTAAAGCTTGCATCTAACTGAACTGCTAGCAGAACTATGAAATATGAAGAAATAAACTAAAGGAAAATATATAAACACCTGATGTTTCAGTTCCCAGGAGTTAAAATTTTTCAAATGTGACTGCTACACTTATTTGAATTTTATACCCGGAAATTCCCACACTTGGATGAAGACTTGGGTGAATTTCCGTGAACATGTTTTATACACTTAAAGGGATATTTAACTTCAAGGTGGCACGCAGAGAGCTAAGTATTATAATCCTATTAGTATTTAATGAGATTAACTCCCTCTACAAATTGTGAGGGGGGGATAAGTTTACCCAGGCAGGGATTCTGTTTTGAAAAAATGCTCATTGTTTGTTTGACAGCATCAGTCACTTCATGCCCCGTGATTTTGTAAAACAGCAAAAACAAGTCTAGGAGTTTCATGTTCAGATTGCCTCTGTGGACTCAGACCAATGGATCCCCACATGCATTGGCCACACAATACATGTGATGCCTGTCCTGACTCATGTAACTTATAGTTTGGCCTTCAGTGACAATGTTCTGCAAGCCCAGGCAACTCCACTATTTGTTTTTTAGTGGGAGGAGAGAGTACACTATACATGTATTCAGTGCAAGGCAGGGAGATAAGAACATAAGAACATAAGAGACGCCAATGTTGGATCAGGCCAAAGGCTCATCCAGTCCAACACTCTGTGTCACACAGTGGCCAGAAATACCAGTGCCATCAGGAGGTCCACCGGTGGGGCCAGGACATTAAACCACTTCCTGTGGCAGTGAATTCCATGTGTTAATCACTCTTTGGGTGAAGAAGTACTTCCTTTTATCCGTTCTAACCCGACCACTCAGCAATTTCATTGAGTGCCCACGAGTTCTTGTATTGTGAGAAAGGGAGAAAAGTACCTCTTTCTCTACCTGCTCTATCCCATGCATAATCTTATAAACCTCAATCATGTCACCCCTCAGTCGTTGTTTCTCCAAGCTAAAGAGCCCTAAGCGCCTTAACCTTTCCTCATAGGGAAAGTGTTCCAACCCCTTTAT
>NW_015167065.1:131556-131697 GCF_001447785.1 Gekko japonicus
AGTCTCCACGGATGCGCACACGCACTCAAGGGAACATGTGCACATTTGAGTTTAAATAAAAAAACAACCAACCTGTTTGCCCTGCGCCCCACTTCTTTGCTGCGCCGCAGGACAGTGGAGTGATCGGCACCTCCCCCCTAC
>NW_015167065.1:131941-154354 GCF_001447785.1 Gekko japonicus
AATTCAACCTCTTTTTTCTCGACTAGAACACATATTGATCCAATCACATATTTAACAGTGTGGAAGCCAGTTCGGTGTAGTGGTTAAGAGCCAAGTTACTGTAGCAATTAAGAGCACAAACTAATCTGGGAGAACCAGGTTTGATTCCCCACTCATAAGAACATAAGAGAAGCCAATGTTGGATCAGGTCAATGGCCCATCCAGTTCAACACTCTGTCACACAGTGATACCCCTTTTAAAGTTAAAAGTGGTTGTGTGAGTCTTTTTGGCCAATTCCCTATTTATACAAATGTTGAACTCAACAACATTATGATCACTGTTCCCAAGCGGTGCAATCACTTTTACATCTCTCACCAGGTCTTGAGTGTTACTTAGGACCAAATCAAGGATCAACTCTCCCCTGGTAGGTTCCATGACCATCTGCTCCACAGCACAGTCATTTAGAGTGTCTAGAAATTCAACCTCTTTTTTCTCGACTAGAACACATATTGATCCAATCACATATTTAACAGTGTGGAAGCCAGTTCGGTGTAGTGGTTAAGAGCCAAGTTACTGTAGCAATTAAGAGCACAAACTAATCTGGGAGAACCAGGTTTGATTCCCCACTCATAAGCGGGGTATAAATCCAATCTCCTTCTTGTAAATATATTTATTTATCTACTTGATTTATACTTTGCCTCTCCCCCCAGTGGGGGACCCAGAGTGGTGTACATAATTCTCTCCTCCATGTTATCCTCACGACAACCCTGTGAGGGAGGTCAGGCTGGGTGTCACTGGCCATCGGTCACCCGGTGTGCTTCTGTGTCAGAGTGGGCATTTGAACCTGGCTGTCCCAGATCCCAGTTGGACGGTCTTAATCACGATGCCACACTGACTGTGTACAGTACATTTGAAGTGCTTATGCGTTGATTTGGTATAAAGCTGCTTCATAGGTATAGTTTCTGAGCTTGTTCTTTTTTTAAAGTGAGTGCCAAGGGCTGGGAAGGGAATGTGACTCAGGGGTAGAGCATCAGCTTGGCATGTAGAAGGTCCCAGCTTCAATCCCCGGCATCTCCAGTGAAAGGAATCCTGCAATTGGGGATGTGGAAGATCTGTGTCTGAGGCCCTGGAGAGCCGCTACCAGTCTGTGCAGACAATACTGAACTTGGTGGACGTCATGTGTTCATGTGATCTTTCTCCTTCCAGGATGCCTATAACATGGCCGAGCTCCAGATGTCTCTACAAACCAGCCCAGCCTACTCCCTCTATAAGAAGAGAGGGAAGCGGACAGATCTGGACAGTCCCTTGGGCTGCGAGTTCTCCCTCAATCCAAAAGAGCCGCTGGAGGCTCCTGCGGCAGGGAAGGGAGACTCCTTCTCAAGCACAGACTTTGGGTGCTACTTACTGAGCGTTGTCAGAAATGTCGACCAGCAGCACCAGGCTCTCCCCTGTGATTCTCTGCAAGTATTTTACACTGAAGGGGAGTGTTCGGAGGCCAGCAGTTTGAGTTCCCTGGGGTCCTGTGGCTGGGATGAAGATGCAGTGTACGGGGATATGAAAGAGTGGGGGCCAAAGTTTGAAAAACTAAGTGAACTCTATTTGCATGCGGATCCTGATGATGTCTAGACTATGGAGTCTGTCTTGGCATAATGCCTAGAGTTTTTTTCTTTAATGTGACTCTTGATAAAGTTGTACATCCCGAGGTGTATGAGAGACAGAATGGCAGGAAACCACAGGTCACGTAAAGGGGTTAGGCCGTGGCAAGAACAGCCGCCGATGCAAAGTGAGAAGAAGGATGGAAGACCCTGAATGTCGTGGTGAGTTCTGGTTTGAAGAAAGGATGAGTGCAGAGTGGGATTTGGAATCAGCCTCACCATCATGGCAGGAAGACACTATAAAGTGACACTTTCCGTGTCGGTGGCCGGGAGGGATGCCTTTTCCGCAGACGTTTTTCTGTGCACGTATTTGGAAGGAGGGAAGTGGCAGCACTGGCCTACCTGCACACAGCTCAGATCTCGCAGGAACTCCGTGACCCGGCCCTGCGTCTCTTGCACAGTTCCTGCCATCTTGTCCGACGTGTTGTCAGTCTGCATTCTGTTTTTATCACTAAATGTACAGCTGAAACAAATTTTCCTTTTGAACCTGACCCCACGACCTTGCCAGTGTCAGAACTTGGACTTGGCAGGCTTTCAGTGCTCTTTTCAAAAGAAACCTGCCTTTATTTGTTGGGTTAGAATTCCCGTGGGTCCTTCACCAAGCTTTGAAAAAGTCGGAGCTTGCATTTGGTCACAAAATTTTGAGAT
Source organism: Gekko japonicus (assembly GCF_001447785.1). NCBI lineage: Eukaryota > Metazoa > Chordata > Lepidosauria > Squamata > Gekkonidae > Gekko > Gekko japonicus. The sequence continues at coordinate 134,224 of NW_015167065.1, forward strand.
CAGCCGTCTTGCAACTCTCCCAAGGAAGCAGGTTCGCCCTTGAAATGGTCTACTCCAGCAACTGCTCCAAAGAGTTCCTTATTTTGGAAACAACTCAAGGAAAAACAAGACCCCAAACAATCTTGATTGGCAGGGGATATTAGCATACTTGGCAGATCCAGCAGTGCTGAACACAAAGCATTGTAAAATATAATGGTTTTGAATTCCTTCTGTTGTTTCAAACTCTCTACTCCTGACTATTCCATGCAAGTAAGCAATTCTCTGCTATTTCAATATATTACACCCCCCCCCCCGAATACTCATGGACTGACTGGCACCTTTGAATGGTATGAGCTAAAGTTGGAAAAAGATGCAACGTAAGGAATAGGATCTAAAAAGTGTCTTGTTTACAACGTGAATATCAGGAGTCCAGAATGAAGACTGACAAGATATCACAGTACATAATCCTGATAGCGTTTGGTACAACTTCTACAGAACTAGGAATTTTTAATCCCTTTGACAGTGAAATAAGGAGGGGTGCTTTGGTTCAGAGCAATAATGGGTATGTTATTATGTACTCTTCACGGACCTGTGTTTTTAAAATTGCCTTTCTTAGACTAACTCAAATTTTGGTTTGCCTAACCACTAATATCTTAAGTGAAAAAGGTGCTATGTGGTGAATTTTATTTTAGGCCTCCTATTCTACTTAATCGTTTTCTGGATAAATGCTGTGCAGTGGAATAGAAGGCACTGATCCTCCTGCCCAACTTGTCTTAAAAAAAGATATATCTAGTTATTCATGTTCCTTAGATTATTCATATTTTTTTAAGCAAATGAAGCAGAGAGACATATGAGAAAAGTCAGGGAAATGGGGGTCTGGAAGATCAGCTGTGGACAGGGAAGGAATGAAGGAGGTTACTGAGATGTGGATAAGACAGAGGGCCCTTTCACACACACACTGAATAATGCCCTTTCAACACACTTGAGTCTGAAATTTACAAACACGTGGGTTTATGTTAATTTGGGGCTATGCAGTCACAGCTAAGGTAGAAAAGCACCTCCTCCTATGCCATGTTTTCTGGGTTCCAAGGGTCTGGAAAGCGGTTCCATAGCCAGTTACACGGTTGCCAACTCTGGGTTGGGAAATACCTGTAGATTTGAGGGGTGGAGCCTGGGGAGGGCAGGGTTTGGGGTGGGGAGGGACCTCAGCAGGGTATAATGCCATAGAGTCCACTGCCCAAAGTAGCCATTGTCTCCAGGAGAACTGATCTTGGTCATCTGAAGATCAGTTGTAATAGCTGGGAAATTTTCTGTAGGGGAAAAGATTTGCTGTGGCTGGAGAACACGGTGATTTCTGGGTGATCTCCAGGCCACGTTCAGTGACTCCCAATAGCAACAGCAAACTGTTTAGAATGTTAGAGGCAAAGGCCAATGGGGCCGCATATGCAAATAACCTCTGTGTTCCGACTGGCTATGGGAGGAGAGGAACAGCAAACTGTTTAGAATGTTGGAGGCGGGACTCAGGCAATGCAGCCAGTGGATAGGGACAGCTTCTGAGTGACACATCACCGAGCGTATTGATTTGGGAGCATGTGGAATGTTCAGCAACGTGCCACCAACAACCGAGAATTATTATAGAGAGAGATGACCGTTATAAAGTGAGTCTAAAATTTACAAACACGTGGGGTGAATCTTCACATTTTGCTTACAAAGAACCCTAAAAATTGAGTATGCCCTATAAAGTTTGAAGTTTTTGTATTTTTATAATGGGAGTTCTGTTTTGCAACATCATTGAGCTCCGTGGCTAGTGCAGAACTGTTATGACCGGGCTCAGTGGAGAGGTACTTGCGACATTTAGCTGTTTGTCAGAGTGTCAAATATATATGCATTTTTGTGGAGGGTGAGCCCTCACTGGATAACTGCTCATCAGGATATCATGAACATCCCCACAGGAAACTTTGGCACAGCTTTACATGGTTTGCCTACCTGTGAAGCTCATAGGTACTGAATATTCATGAATGTTTTTAATTTATGCAGGCAATAAGCTAGCCCAAATTTAATCCACTTCCAGGAACCCAAAAGCAAAATTGATTTTAACTGTGGACCAAGACGGCTGTGTTGTGCTGCCAACCTTTCCGTGTTCTGTGAGCGTGACAAACAAGCGGCAGGAATTGACTGCTGTTATGATCCCCCAAAGCTCCTGCCCTTTGAAATGCATTGGGGGGGGGTGTTACTCAGATGTTAATTTATGGCTCTGGACCAAAATCCCATCCGCCATTATTTTGGTTGCATTTTCAAACCCATCGAGAGTGCATTCCTTCTTGCTTGTAACTTTCCTTTTGCCCCCTTTGTGTCCTGTACAGAATAAAATGCTGTTCTCAAAATATAGCCCTGCCTCTTTTCACCTGGCCCGCATTCTGTCGCTGCAGAGAGATGGAGGTTTGAATTGGTCTCTGCAGAGATGAGCTGCCTCACTGGCTCGTGGGGAACAGGGAGAGGGGCGAACCAGCCCCCTGCACAAGGCCCAGGGCACGCTGGGAAGCTGCTGCGACCCTTGGGACAAAGAGCCTCTCAGCAGGCCACAGTGAGATGGCTCAGTGGCAGAGCGTCTGCGTGGAGGAGATTGCAAGTTCAATCCCTGGCATCTCCACTTAGATCTCGGCGATAACAAGAAAGAACGGTATCGGCTTGAGTCAACAGAGAGCTTGACAGTGCTCAGGGAGCAAGCCTAATCAGAAGAACGCAGAAGTAAGTTCCATTTTCTTCAGTGGGGAATTACTTCCAAGAAAACATCCTTCTGTTTGCAGCCTAAGCTAGATAGGCCAATGGTCTGACTTTCAAACACTCAACTGGGTTTATAAGAAAGGGCTACAGCTCAGTCACAGAGCCCCTGCTTTGCATGCCAAGAGTTCCAAGTTCAGTCCCCAGCATTTCCACTTAAAGGATCTCAAGTAGCAGGTGACAGGAAATATATTTTTTTTACTGGGGGACAAAGAAGTTCTTGCTGTTAGCCCACTAGCTATGCCTAAGACAATCGGGAACCCTTAATGTACAAACATAGCCACAAACAAGACCCACCAAGGGAAGACCACCTACAGTTCACAACTATATATGCTTAAAACTGTATATTGCATTCACTGAAATGCAAAGAAGGGTTAGTGGTCATAACCCAATAGAGTGTATAGACACTTATCCAACAGATTGCTCATAACAATTAAGCATAGTTTAAACAAAGAAGAACATATTCAAAGCCAACCGTAGGCTCCTTTGTAATTCCATACATAAATAGTGTCCATAGACCTCCAAACAGAAAGTAACTGCAGCAGAAGCCTCCCACTGTGGAAAGAATAACAGCTGGATGCCTCTCCCAGGTATAAATCAAGACGTTTCAATGATCTTCAACAGCGGCTGGCAAAACCCGATTTCCAAAATAACATAGGCACAGCTCAAAAGCGTCAGTGGAATCCTAGGGTTCTCTCAATGAGCTTCAACAGCAGATGGCAAAGCAGAACCCAATATCCAAAATAACTAAGGTCCAATCTGCATTTGCATTTTTAAATTAGTTTCATGCTGCTGTGACGCCGTCTTTCTCTATGCTTGTTTGAATGTTGTTTGGAGAAGATTCTTTTAAAGCAGTGCAGAGGTGCAATGACAGTGGAGCCGCCCCAAAAGGACGATAAACATATGTGAACATGCAAAAGTATGCTAGCACTCTTGAGGTGTTTGAAGACGGAGTCAAAAGGCTGGGACACCGGTGGGAAAGACAAATGCAGATTCAGCCATAGGCACAGCTCAATAGCTGCTGTTGAAGATCATTGAAACGTCTTGATTTATACCTGGGAGCATCCGGCTGTTATTCTTTCCACAGTGGACGTCTTCTGCTGCAGTTACTTTCTGTTTGGAGGTCTATGGACACTATTTATGTATGGAATTACAGAGGAGCCTACTGTTGGCTTTGAATATGTTGTTCTTTGTTTAAACTATGCTTAATTGTTATGAGCAATCTGTTGGATAAGTGTCTATACACTCTTTTGGGTTAAGCCCACTAACCCTTCTTTGTATTTCAATGAATGCAATATACAGTTTTGAGCATACATAGTTGTGAATTGTAGATGGTCTTCCCTTGGTGGGTGTTGTTAGCCCAGTAGCACCAGCTGAATGCCATCTTGGCTAAGTTTTGTCTCTTCCTTGCGGGTGCTTAAAGCTGGCTGGGGCCAAAACCACGAGTCGAAGGGCTTTTATCCTAGGGCCTCCGTTAGGTAGCCTTGTCAGCTAGGACCAGGCTGGGTCTGTTTCTGTTGTTGCTTTAGGGTGGAAAGGCAGGCTGTGAATACTTCAAATAAATAGGACTGTGTTATGTCTCGGGGGGGGGGGAGGGCCCTGGGGGGGCAGGAAGAAAATTCTCTAAAGATATAACATCTATCATGGAATGCCTACCGGGGGATGTTTGGTTTGTGGATGTGGCTATCCTACCCTGTAAGCCGCCCTGAGCCCTACGGGGGAGGGCGGGTATAAATTTAATAATTAATAAATAAATAAATAAATATGCAATGAGGCCTTTGGGGGGAAGGGCCAGACGGAAGATCCTGTGTCATACCAGCATCTGGCTGAGAATTCCCTCCCCGTGGAACATTTTTAATGTTAAATTATGATGTCATTTGTAGTAGTGATGCTTTGGGAGCCAATATTGACGGGGGAATGTGATTAAAACAACCCTTCTAGCTGTGATAAAAAACCCTTCAGTGGATGAAGTTGTGAAAAGCATTCCTAGACACTAGTAAGGGCTGTCATATAGAGGATGGTGCAGAGTTGTTTTCTGTCGCTCCAGAAAGTCAGACCAGAACCAAGAGGTTGAAATTAAATCAAAAGGGTTTTCAACGAAACATTAGGAAGAACTTTCTGACAGTTCAAGTGGATCCCCAGTGGAACAGGCTTCCTCGGGAGGTGGTGGGCTCTCCTCCTTTGGAGATTTTTAAGCAGAGGCTAGATGGCCATCTGACAGCAATGCTGATTCTGTGAACTGAGGCAGATCATGAGAGGGAGGACAGGAAGGGTTTAGTTCCCGTGGCCCTTTCTTACACGCCCAAGGAAATGCTGATTCCCACTGTGAGGTCAGGAAGCAATTTTTCTCCAGGCCAGTTTGGCCAGGGTTCCTGGAGGTTTTTTGTCATCTTCTGGGCATGGAACAGGGGTCACTGGGGATGTGTGTGTGTGGGGAGGTATTGGTGAATTTCCCGCATTGTGAAGGGGGTTGGACTAGATGACCCTGGAGGTCTCTTCCAACTCTATGATTCTACACTTCAAAAGGGCGAAGTAATGCAGGGCAGGGGTTGGTATCATCCTACTGGCAGGTATCTTCCTCCAGCCATTTTGGGAAAGGCTGCATGAGCCTGCCTGTGCAGGAAAGGCGAGATATAAATCAAAAATAATAAATAATAAAAAAAAGGGCTGTGGCTCACTGGACAGAGCCTCTGCTTTGCATGCAAAAGGTCCCGGGCTCAATCCCCCGGCATCTCCAGGTAAAAGGACCAGGTACTAGGTGATGTGAAAGACCTCTGCCTGAGGCCCCAGAGAGCTGCTGCCAGTCTGAGTAGGCAATACTGACCTTGAGAGACCCAGGGTCTGATTCTTCATAAGGCAACTTCAGGTGTGTCTGTGTGTCATGGGCCACCATCAACACATCGCTTGTTCCAGGGAACACCCCCTCGCCCAAGTCTGGTTTTAGGGCTTGCTGCCACTTTTTCTATTTCTGGACGCGCCTGTTTCTTTACTAGAGTGCTTATATGAGAAAGTTAACTGCACTGGCGGGCTCTGCTGAGAATGAGGACGCTGGGCTTGATTAGAAGTCCTGTGGCTGAAGGGAGACAGGGAAGAGGAAAATAATCAGCACGTCCCTAGATAGTTGGATTTTTAGTAATCTGGTACTTTGACTAATCTCCTTCCCAGCGCTTTACAGGCTAACCTCTAGTAACAACAACTCTGATTTCCTACACCCAAATTGTGTTACGGGTCTGACATTTAAATAATCTTGTATACATTAGGATTTAATCTGCCAACTTGTCAGCTCTACAGATACCCCCCCCGGGGGGGGGCTTTTCCACGTGATAAAAATGACAGGCCAGAGATAACACGGCACTCAGTCATGAGGCATTGAGGGGCCCTCAGAACATCTTCCCGGGATTGGAGAGTGAGGTTTATCATGCTTTAAGCAAAGACCTCGCAGTGGCTAAAACTGGGACATTTGAGCCTTGTGGTCTTTAGTTTTGGAGGGAGCCAAGGGGTTGCCTGAATTTTGAACAGTTTTTTGCATTTTGCAGTGTTTAAATCAACAGGTCTCTGCAAGTCCTGTTGAGGCAATTGCTTTGTATTGCAGGGAGTCCACTGTTAGAAAAATAAAATGCTGATACCGACCTGCTCAGGCAAGATCACTCAACGTTTCTAAAACATATTACCTGAAGCAGTTATTCTGTCTTATTGCTGACATTGCCAGGGCTGGCTCCTAGTTTGCTTTTGTCCTGTATTAAGTTTTATGATGTTATAGTTTGAGGCACAATCAGGGAAGAGTGTATAACTGAGCACTTCATGGTCACCTGTGAAATACCAGCTTTATCTTTAAAAAACATGACCTACATCAGAACTGCCTTTGACTTCCAAATAAAGTGCATGCCATGTGCAATTAAATTACTTTTTTCCGGCTTTTCTCCCCATCAGACAAAATTTCAAAAGTACTGGGGAGGGGAGGGGAGAGTCGGCATTAGGAACAGCAGCCGCTGATCCCTGTGGATCAAAAAAAGCAACTTCTATTTAATGTTCTCTGAATAACTTCCAAAGACAAGCTGCTGACCTCGCTCAAGCTAAGTGCAGCAGACAGAGGCACGGGAAAAAATTGTGACTGCTAAATCATTTAACTTGGAAATTCAATAAAAGCTACTCTTACACGTTGTCAGAGCCCAAAGATGATTTAAATAAATATTAACTCTGTTCAGCATGTTAAGGTGCTTAAGGGAAGGTCAAAAAAGCTGCTTCTGGCAGAAGAATGAGTCGCGTTTGGCAACGGACGAAGGAAGGGCAGGTTTTTTCAGGGGCTGTGTTTTAAAAAGGATGAACGGCTGCAGGTGTGCTCTTCTGAAAATGACTTTATTGAGAATAATCGGGCGGTGTGTTAACAGCAAAATGCCTGCACGGTGAAATGCTCTATGGCTAAAAAAAGCAAAGAGCTTGTCAGTGCCGAAGATGGTGTGACATCTAATGTCCGTCCTGCATTCCTTTTGATGATTTAGCTCCACAGCCTTACCGATGCTTCTTTTGAGCATTATGCGTGAGACATTTCTCTTCTGCAGCCACATAAAGGCTTGAAACACTTTCTGTACTTTTTTTTTCTTGCTTAGTTGTCAAGTCACAGCCGATTTATGGTGACCTCATAGGATTTTAAAGACAAGAGATGTTCAGAGCAGTGTTCCCTCTAAGCTGAGTTAGTGTGAGCCAGCTCACAGTTTTTTAGCCTCCGGCTCACACATTTTTGTCTTAGAACAGGAAGGGATGGCTCCAGAGCAAAGTAATTGATGCAGCGGCCAAATCGCTCGGCCACAACTTCAATGCCAGTCGCTCACAGAGTAGGATTTTTGCTCACAAGGCTCCAGAGCTTGGAGGGGGCGCTGGGTCAGAGGTGGTTTGCTATTGGCTGCTTCTGCGCTGCAACCCTGGGTTTCCTCTGTGCTCTCCCATCCCGCTACTAACTGGGGCCGACCCTGCTTAGCTTCTGAGACCGGCCGTGATCAGGCTAGCCTGGGCCATCCAGGTCAGGGCTTGCTGTACTTAGGTAAAGCTAAAGGCTTCCCTTGCTCGAAAGCTAGTTGAATCCAACTCTAGGGGGCGGTGCTCATCTCCGTTTCCAAGCCGAAGAGCCAGCGCTGTCCAAAGACATTTCCGTGGTCATGTGGCCGGCATGACTAAATGCCGAGTCGCACGGAACACCGTTACCTTCCCACCGATGCGGTACCTATTTATCTACTTGCAGTTTCTTGCTTTCGAACGGCTCGGTTGCCAGGAGCTGGGGCCAGAGACGGGAGTTCACTCTGTCGCGCGGCACTAGGGCCTCGAACTGCCGGACTACAGACCTTCCGGTCTGCAGCTCAGCGTCTTAACCTCTGAGCCACCTGAAACCAAATGGACCTACTTCTGAGGAAGCATAGTTACACTGCAGTCTTAAATAGCCTGCAGATTTGTGCAGTAACTGTCGTAACAGAGTTGGGTGGAGGATACCGGAGGACAGGGCCTAGGGCTGCCAAGCCGCGGCGGGGGATCTGCACGTCTTCACAGGATCCCTGCCGCGGGGGACAGCAATACGCGTTGCACTGCCGTCGCCAGGATGTGATGCTACGCGTCGCTCTGGCAACGGGGCTGTTTGGAGTCCCGTTGCCAGAGCGACGCGTAGCGTCACATCCTGGCGACGGCGGTGCAACGCGTATCGCTGTCCCCCGCGGCAGGGATCCTGTGAAGACGTGCAGATCCCCCGCCGTGGCTTGGCAGCCCTAACTGGGCCATGGCCCAGCCATAGAAGGTCCCAGCTGCAGTCCCCAGCATATCCAGGTGAAGAGACCAGGCAACAGGTGATGTGAAAGAACTCTGCCTAAGACCCCGGACAGCGACAACCAATCTGAGTAGGCAAGAGTCTCATTCAGTATAAGGCAGCTTCATGTGTTCAGATTTAAAGGACAATGTCACAGCAGTGGATGCCAGCACAACATAGGGGAACGAATGATGAGAAAATAGAGAAATGAAAGAAAGGGCCTGTTCATATGCCCAAAGGAGGCTTCTGCATCTTTCCGTCAAGCAGACCGAAATGGATCTCGGTTGGTCACGTACTGTGACCTTCCAGGCGCTGGCTCTCGCAGGCCCAGACAGGCAGCCAAGCCAGAAGATTCGTCAAATCCATCATGTAAGGACGAGTGGTTGTAAGAATGTCAGACTTTACCACGCTAAAAAAGCATTAACTACCTGAACAACAACATGCCTAGGGGACATCTTTCCCTCTTGAGGACAGAAAAGAGAACAAAGAGTCAAGCAGAAGGCGGAACACTAAATACTGGTCGGAAGAGATGGGGCTTCCTTCCGCTTTGAGACCGTGCATGTGTGCCGCCTAAACCTTGAGATTAAGAGTGTTTTCTGTGGTCGATGGGAGTTTACTTTCCGGTTGAGCGTGGCTGGGATTGTAGCCTTAGTTTGGCCATCGCAGGCATTAGCCGTCCCCGTTTTCTTGCCCCCTTTTGCTTTGGAAATATTTGAACACGGATGAGGGTCCAAGGCAACGTTATTTGCAAAACCTTAGGAAGCCAACTCGCCATCAGTCAGGGGAGCTTGGCTCCTGTAAATGAAACTGACACACACACACACCCCACAAAAGATTCAGCAGGTGCGTGGCAACACCATCTCCTGCTTCATGGCAGAGACAGTGACTAATTAAGTGGCAAAGTGGCATCGATGCCGAGCTTCTCCCTTCAGTAGAGCTCCTAGAAGGGGAAAGTCCCAGACCCGATTTCACAAAGAGTCCTGTAGCACTTGGTGGGGTTTTTTTTCCTGCCATCCAATTGCAGCTTGACTTATGGTGACCCCTTATGGGGTCTTCGAGGCAAGAGACGTTCAGAGGTGGCTTGGCGTTGCCTGGCTCCGTGTAGGACCTGATGGTCTCCCATCCAAGTACTAACCGGGGCCCACCCTGCTTAGCTTGCAAGATCTGACGAGTTCTGGCCAGCCTGGGCTATCCAGGTCAGGTCAGCCTTGTCCTTGTGCGGTAGCCAAGACCACAAAGAGTCCTGTGGCACTTGATAACAGCTAACAAATTTATTGTGGCATCAGATCTTGTTAAGGCAGAGCCCACTTCATCAGACACAACATATACATTATTTCACATTCAAGGACAAAAAAAAAGAAAAATTCTATGTTTGGCACTTGACAGTTCTGATAAAAGGACTCAGATCACATTTGTATGGATAACATTATAATGTACAAATACAGAAACGGGCGGCACAAGGGTCGGGAGTTTGAGAGAGAGAGAATGGCACAACCCCGACAGTGAATGCAGAAGACTGAGCTGAGCAGCTCATACCGTCCTTTAAAATGAAACCGCATGGCCCTGTGGATTCTCCTGGAGGACTGAAGCAGAAGGTGCTGTGCGTTAACAGCTCACAGCTTGGGCAGATTACACCGAGTGCCTTCAAAATAGGGCGACCTTCTCTAACTCATGACGGTGCCTTATGCGTACTTAGCCTGAATTAGCAAAGGCACTCTCCTAGAGCAATCCGCTGACGTGACCCCCGCTCCCAGCAAGATCAGGCACGCGTCACGACAGGCTTAATTAAAGTTTTACTACTTATTAAAATGTTTTATTATTATATTATGTCGAAATGGCAATGGGCTCCAACCTCATTAAGGGATACGAACTAGAAATTATTCAGGGGCTTTGCTGGCTTGTGGAAGAGAAACATGGCCCACATCCAGCCTTGATTTAAATCCAAATTGATTAAAGCCAGCTTTTTATTTCTTTCTCTTTTTTTGGTGTGGTGGTGGTATGAGAGCGTGGAAGGATCTTGCATATTACTTAATGGAATACTTACCTAAATATGAAATTGTTTTGCGGGTGGCTGACAGAACCTTATCTAGTCCGGCAAGCAATTTACCTGGGAACAACTGCAGGAGGGGGGGGAACGTATTTAAATCATTGGGAAATGGAACAGAGCTCAGTTAGGGACCTTTAATCTCATTATACATCTTGATTTAATTATAAAAAGGTGGAGAAGCTAGCTGGAGCCCCGTTAAGTTTCCCATCGTTACAAAATTAATTGTAATACTTTTCTGATGCAAATTATTTGAGCAGACCCAATATGTTCCTGCTGTTTCCTAGAGGCACTTGATTCCCACTGCATTTTGCTTTAGAAGTTAAAACTGGCCACAGTCTTATGGGGGATGTCCCTTTGGCAAGCCCCACTGCAAAATAAAGGGGGGGGGATTTAATTGGAGAGGCTATACCTATGGTGGCTGGGTGGCTTATCTCGCCGTGATCAGAAAGAAAAGCCACATCTCTTAGTTTCATATAAAAATGTTAAAATTAGCATTAAAAACATCATCACAGTGACTTTCTTAAAAAAATGCAGCATTATAAAGTTGGCTGACTTCATAAAAGTTTAGATCGAATGTACAGATATGTGGAGTAAAGTTGGCTGACTTCATAAAAGTTTAGAATGTACAGATATGTCGAATTTAGCTGCTTGAACATAAATGATTAACGGGTTTATTTTATATGGGGAAGGAAACAGTTGTGGTACTGGGGGGAGGTGCTTATCTTTTGGACACACGTTTTCATGTACAGTAAAGGAAAATTCTCCCTTAAAACACCGAGATCCTATGAAGCACAATTGAATTCTCCTGATGTTATCTAGCTTAGGTTTGGTAATTGTTCTTACAACAAACAGAACACAGGAACCCAACACAACTGTGAAAGGGGGGGGGGTATTTTGGTCTTGGTTTGTGTTACCTCCATGAAAAAGTTAAAATGCAGACATCACAACATGCCACGTTACCAAAAAACAAACAAACATGCTTCACTCTTCACACAAACAAAACTTACCCAGGACATAACAGCAGAAGAATTAAAAAAAAAAAATCTAAACAAGTTAACGACTACAACTGAAACACCGAGGAACACAGGTGTGAAAAGAACCACAAGCTGAAAGGCAGCAGGCACAGACTGCGGGGGGCTCTGTAGTGGAAGACAGCTTGCGCCCATACGCTTAGGTGCTCCAGAGGGGGCTTGCTGGATCAGGATGAGCTGTGACAAACATACAAGACTGGTGCTTTGGTTGCAAGTAAGACCAACCTGCTGCCGTTGCGAAAAATCTGGTTGCAGGCTTAGCAGTGGCATGAAGCCAATGTGATTACTAGCGAGTGAACAACATCATCCCTGTATGGAAAAGCCTCATGCTGGCAAAACATAAAGGTGTACAGGAAAAGCCTCACACTGGCTAGAAGTCCAAAGAGTTCAGAGGGATGTCCCAGCTTTCCTCTGGCAGTAGCCAGCAGAGGACATCCCCCCGTCCATGGCAGGACAGGCCAAATGCTTTCCTACGGCACTGGCTGTTCTGGGGTGGGACAGGAGTTTGTAAAAGGCATTGCATCGTGGCTAGCCGCTACAGAATCCTCACCGGCGTTTGGCAACAAAACATCTCCAGATCCTAGACACATGACAACAAGGCCTTTATCATAAGACTCGGCTTGGATGTTAAGGAGGCTAAAGCTGTGATTCTATGCACCTGGGGTTAGTAAGCTTCACAGAAATTGACAGGATTTCCTTGCAAATATGTTTTGAATTGGGGATTTCAGAATCTAAACTTTGCAGGCAGGTATAGATTACATCTGCCTCCTAAGGAAAGGGGAAGACAGAAAGAAAGGAACGGCATCGTCACAAGACAAACACGAGCAAGCCGGAACCCTGAGCAGAATTTCCTAGGTTAGCTGTTGATGGAACGAGATTGCAGCTGGTTAACAAAAGTGCCTGGTGAGAAACTGTACATGTAGTGAGTTGGGGGAGTGAGTCTTGGGTTCAAGCACTCCCTTCTCCAGCTACAAGACTGCATTAATCACAGGTTTACACAGGGGCACGTTTAGTGTTCTAAATGGGATTGTGTAACCCCCCCCCCCCCCTCTGGATTCAGCCTGGAACCCTACCACTTGTGCAGTGTACATGCTAGGCGGGGGGTTTAGTGAACCAGCTTTATGTAATCCACCCAAGCTTTCTGGACACATCTCGCCTGTCACCAAAACACTCCCCTCCCCCCCCAAGAATTATCACAGTAATTAAAAAGTAGACCACTTTAAAACAGTGTTAAAATCACTTCAAAACTGACCTCTCTCTCCTTTTTTTTTTTTTTTTGAAAGCTTCCTTAGAATTTTCCACTGTGATCACAGCGGAACTAAGTGGCCTTTTTATGCTTGGCGAGCTTGTAAACGTGGAATGTTTTATTCTGAAACACTTTAGTGAAGTACACCGTGTACGAAGGCAGGCTCTTTTTGATTTCCTCGCAGAAGCGAGGGTACTGGGAGGGTTTCAGGTCAGGCTCGTCGTCCCCGGGACCATCCATGGTCTGTAATGGAAATTAACATTATTAATTGCTACAGAATAAAAAACAAAAACAAAAAACTACTCACCCTCCTGGCCGAGCCCAAATACTATAGTAGCCACTAAAGCATCGATAGCCTACCGTACAGATGAACTGGGCATTACACTTTTCTTCCAACCTCCCCCTCCCCCCGGCTTAATTCAGAAGTTGCGCCCCCCCCCCCATTTCTGGCCTGAGAGTATTCCATGAAATCCAAACCGGGGTGTGTGTGTGTGTGACAGAACTCATGCGATCCTCACTCTGAATTCTTCTACAAGGTGTAGAACTCTGTCTCAGTCACTGAGTGCCCCAGGAGCCAATGAGGACAGGCTCCTGCTAATACTTACATGGCCGTTTGCTATGTCGAGAAGGTCGCGCAGCCGACAGCCCCGACCGTGCCTTCTGCCGTAACACATGCTGTCCTCCAGAATCACAAAGTCCGTGCCGAAGGATCTGAGGACCCTGTAGACCTCTTCGGGTGACCTTTTTGCATACACCTGGTAGACCTACCGAAGACAGAAAGGCAGCCGGAGAACCAAGACTAAAACGTCGCGTCCTACCTGGACGTTTCCTCCCCTTAAATGTATTCATTTATTTTCAGTTCAGTTCAGTAATTTATTACAGCAAAAGCCAGTAAAACAATACAATTCTGATGTAAAGGAGGTTAAAACCAAATAACATAGTAATGATATAAAAACACTGGCAAGAATGAGTTAATAAAATTGGTAAGACAGCCGTAGCCATGTGTCACCCCATCGACCACCAGGGTCAATTCGGCTGATCTGGCTGGCTAGGCGGGTGTCCCCTCCCTCCCGAAGCTGCGTGTTCGGTCAAAGAGGACGACCATCCCAGATAGAAGTGTACCATTCTTCGGTCAAAGGTATTTATTTATTTATTTAAAACATTTATTAGCTGCCTTTTTTTCCCCTACGACATGCAAGGCGGCTTACAGTGTAAATAAAATATATAAGATTTCATAAAAATATAGAAACCTAAAATTTGAAATCACAATTTAGGACTGCTTTAACCCAATACACTCCTACATGAAAGTCTTCAGCTGCCTCTTAGAGATCGAAAGTGAGGGCTCCAGGTGCACCTCCCCAGGAAGGTTGTTTCATAACTGTGGGGCTGCCACTGAAAAGACCCTTTCCCATTTACCCAGTCGAGCTTTTTTGATTGATCGGACAGTCAGGAGGGCAGGAGTATACGGAAGAAAACAGTTTTTCTAGGTAACCAGAGATACAGGTAGGAACTCCTCAGGGAGCAGCTGTGACTGAGGGGGCAGAGCATGTGGCTTGCATGTGAAAGGTCTCCCAGATGTGACCCCTGGCCATCTCCAGTCAACGGAGCTCTGGTGGGAAAGACCTTTTTTCCAGCAGAGGTGCTGGACAGGTGCTGCTGGTCACAGTAGACAGCACTTAAACTTCACGAACTGATGAGATGATTCAGTATAAGAGGGCTCCAGATATTCGTATGAGATCTGTGCAACAATTAACACAAAAGATTTTAAATGCTACATTTGGATATATAAGATGTCTCCTAGGCTAAGCTAGGTGAGCGAGAACGGATCAGAGAAAACTTGAAAGAAGGAGGAGCATGCCACGTAATTAAAGGGCTCTCATTCCTCCTCTGGAAAGACCTCAACTCACCAACCTTTGAGTGGACCCCACAGCTCAGAAGGGGGGTTCCCCCCCGGGGGGGGGGGGGAAGCGGGGAAGGGGAGAAGACAAAAACTGAAAGCTTGGTGCGAGTTCCCCTGGTTTGACAGACTTTCTGGGCATCAATGGAATGTTACCAACTCTTTCTTATCAAAAGTTTCATCCATATCATTGAACTGAGTTCCAGTTCCTGTTTATTATGGAATTCTGCAGCAACGGACAATTCATTTTTGGTGGCTTACCAAAGGGAGGTAGGTGACCACATTAGTTTTAGAAGAAGAAGAAGAGATTGGATTTATACCCCGCCCTTCACTTGGAGTCTCAGAGTGGCTTACAAACTCCTTTCCCTTCCCCTCCCCACAACAGACACCCCGTGAGGTGGGTGGGGCTGAGAGAACTCTGACACAAACTGCTCTTTTTCAAGGACAGCTGTGCCAGAGCTTGTGACTGACCCAAGGTCACATCAGCAGGTGCGAGTGGAGGAGTGGGGGAATCAAACCCGGTTCTCCGAGATTAGAGTCCGCACACTTAACCACTACACCAAACTGTCCTGGAGAGGGGGTAAGGCAGGAGTCCGATGGAACTCCCTTTATCCCAGGCCACCAAGAACTTGGTGCCAGGCCTCTGGGCTGGCACAATCAGAATCAAGAGATGATGATGAGGAGGAGCTCCTTAGCCTCCTTACCTGTTTCGTTCTCTCTCGTAGGCTTTTATCCTCGTAGTGGGGATGATTGGTTAAAACCCTTCCCGTGCACAGCTTGACTCCTGCCAAAAGCTGCATGCTCCCGGCTATCACTGCCTTCTTTGGGGTGTTAGACCTAAAGAAAGGTTCAGAACAACTTTTATGGTGGCATTTGGAAACGGTCACTTTTGCCGTCGCCAGGCTAAAAATAAATAAATCCCATGATACTTCCAAAATGCTCGCTCTCATTCAGGGAGTGAAACTCAAAAGCTTATTTCTTTAGTATTCCAAGAGATTCCCGATTTAGAACACAAACAAACAAAACGAAGGCCCTGGACTCTGATTAGTCTGACCAACATCGCTATCCTTGAGTTAATTTCATAAGAAAGCGTTCCTCAATAGATAATGTTTTTTAGTCATAGAAAGTATAATAAAATGGAGATTCTTACTTTAATTCAATCTGGGGCGGGGGAGACACAGATTAATGACCAGACGTACAACCTGACCAAACTTTCATGTATGTAACCGAGAAAGCAGTGGAAAACTACACAGTTTTATAGTAGCTAACTATTACAGGAGTGTATGACAGAGCAGTAGGCAAGGTGCTGGCATGCATTGCTCTGGTGTGCTGCATCGATTCATATTATCTGGGCAACCCCTGCAGTGTTATGAACTTCTAAGCGGAACTTTCATCCACATCCCTGAACCGAGTTCCAGTTCCCTGTTACCGTACAAGTATTGTACAATGACACATCGGAAGGGGGTGGGTTTTCATTTCATGTAGGACAGTTGCCTTCACTCTGGCCCCACTGCAGGCCTCTACAAATGACCCACTTTTTGCCTGTGGAGCATCCTCATCGTCGATCCTTCCTGCCCCAACATCACTTCTGCCACCTCTGTATCCCCCAACAGCACCGACAAAGCTCTCCATCCTTGTATGTGTGGCGTATGGTGGGGTTTTTTGGAAAGGCTGAGAATGAAGCCATAGGCCAGGTTATTGAAAAGTTAGGAGATGAGTCCGCTATTCGACAAAATCACAAAGAACAGTCCTCCTGGGACTGGGCTGCTTCAGAATGGTGTAGGGCCCTCATGAAAAGCTTCTTACATGTGGAAAGTTAGTGCCTCGGGGAGAAGGAGTTTTTTAAAAATAATGGTCCAGTCCCAGGAGAGATTGGGATTCAAACAGGTCCATGTGACACAATAAGACCTAGCTAGTTATTGCCTAGTTTTTTTTTTATGCAGACACCAAACAGGCTGGAGGGATGTTTCAAGGATAAAGCGAAAGTCGTCGTTCCAAGGAAGCTGGTTTTATGAACAGTACTTTATGCTTAACTGTGTCTACCTGCTTGTGTTATTGCTCATTATTTAATCCCTCTGCAGAAACGCAGTCCTGTGAATTTGCCGCTGAGTTTCAGTGATTAAAACTGGAAAACGTTAAGAGACAGCCATAAATGTTTGCCTGAGCTCTGAAGGAGATAACTTTTAGGGAATGAATGCGGGCTTAACACAAGCACTTTTTCTTATAAGGCCGAGCTAATCTCACATGCAGACAGCGGGGATAATATATTTTAACATGCCATTTTAGCTTTTGATGGAAAAAGAAAACCATTGCCGTTTTTCCTCTGGCTTCTAAAGCTTGACTCCTCTTGGGAAAAAAATCATTTTTGCTTCAGTTTAATATTTTATAATTACATTTTCAAATACTCAAAATGCCGCCAAGGGAGTTCTCAGGAATTGGTATACGAACTTAATCTTGTGGCATGTGTAAATAAATCTGTTTGGCAGAGCTGCGACCTGGATTCCAGTTGGCCTCCAGTCTAAACCTCTTCCATCTGAGTTAAAAGCAATTCCACTGTGCGCTCCTTCATACATTGCAAAACAGGAAAGAAGCTGGTTCTGAAACAACTCGCTCTCTGGCTCTTCCTGCTCTTCTTGTAATACATCGAGGCTGTCATACAACCTGTGGCCAGAATGACTGCTGAAGTGGGAGAGACTGAGGTTGCTAGAAACCAGTAAAACTGAGCTCTGCACTTTTCACTGCACTTCTATCACACCCTTCCACCAAGAAGATCAGATGGCTTCTATTTTATCATCACAACAACCCTGTGAGGTAGGCTAGACCAAAAGAGAGAACAACCAGCTCAAGGCCAGTCAGTGAGCTTCGTTCCATAGTAGAGTGGAGATCGGGATTCAGGTCTCCCCATTCCTAGCCAAACATGACAGCAAATGCTGCCGGATACCAATACAGTTATCAGCACTTGTAGAAAAAAGCAAGAGTCCAGTAGCACCTTAAAGACTAGCAAAATTTGTGGCAGCTTTTGTGAGGCACTGCTCGGTGAGTGACTTACTGCTCAGTGACTCATGAAAGCTCACAACCTGCCACAAATTTTGTTAGTCTTTAAGGGGCTGCTGGATGCTTGCTCTTTTCTACTGCTACAGACAGACTAACACGACTACCCATCTCGGTTATCAGCAACGACACTTACAAGGCCCTCTAGTCTGAATATCGGCTCTACTGGCCCAGGCCTGCAAGCAGTGTTCCCTCTAAGCTGAGTTAGCGTGAGCTAGCTCCCAGTTCTTTAGCCTCCGGCTCACGGATTTTTGTCTCAGCTCAGGAAGGAGGGCTCCAGGGCAAACTAATTTATGCAGCAGCCAAATTGCTCGCTCACAGCTTTAATGCCAGTAGCTCACAAAGTAGGATTTTTGCTCATGAGACTCCACAGCTTAGAGGGATGCATTGCCTGCAAGCTTCTTCACCTGGCCGTACACTTCACCGGCCAGCTCTGCCTGTCTCAACCTTCCAACTCGGGACCAGTTTTCTGAAACTCAGTGAGATCCACAAGTGCAATTTTGGATGTTTCTGGTGAGGGAGGGAAAGGGGAGGCGTGGATCAGCCATGCTGCTTCTTTCCCTCTTTCTCTGTGACAGATGAACTGGCTCTACCATTCCAATGTATTTGAAAAAGTGTGCCTTGCACACAAAAGCTCATACCTTGAATAAACTTTTGTTGGTCTCAAAGGTGCCGCTGGACTCTAAATTGGCTCTAAAGTAGTAACAGAACTGGTGAAGCTGTTATCCCAATGAATGGCCACTAGAGGGGGACAATTCCCTGGCGTGTTCCAGGTCTGCAGCACCAGGTGTTCTGAATTCCTCTGCCTGATGCAGCCACGAAAAAGCTCACTCTCTGTATCTTACACAGCTAATGTGCTTCAAACGACCGAATGACACTTTTCCATTATGGGAAAACGAAGCAATTTTTACAAATGTCTGAACAAATGATGTATAAAATGAAAGGATAATTTGTTTTTATAGGTTTCTGCCAAGCTCCATAACCAGGCTGCCCAACCTGCAAACAATTTATTCTGCAAGAAATGTCACTAAATAATGACAAGGACTTACAGGTCAAACTGATTTACATTATGTAATTTAAATGTCATTCCAAGCGGGCCTGATGGCATTTTGAACAAATAATCTCATTTATTTTTTGAAGCTCTAAGCTTCAACAAGTTAATTACTGCTGAACTAATGGGGTAAACTGAGCACTATAATACAAAATGGGGACCTCGGCTTTATCTACACTTTTAAGAATTATAGGATTACTACAAAATAACTCATTTACAACAGAAAGCTTTAATGGGAATTACATGACTCTTCACAGGACTTCTCGGGGGGAAATATGGTGCTTTTCCTTAGACCTTAGGAAGATCCAAAGCACCTGTTTTGAAGAACTATTAAAACAGAAAGCGAATCATTCAATAGCCAAGTTAGGAAAGATAATTACCAATACGTCTATCCTGACTTTCAGCTCTTACACCACTTTAAAAGTTCAGTGCTGCAGATACTGAGCTGCTGCTCAGAAATGCAAAATACAGCAATCCAGAACTCTGGGGTGACATTTGGAGTGTGAGAATTAGGAGGGGCTGTGGCTCAGTGGCAGAGCATTTAGTTGGCCTGCAGAGGGTCCCAGGTGTAATCCCTGGCTTCTCCAGTTAAAAGGATCAGGTAGTAGGTGATGGGAGAGACCTCTACCTGGGAACCTCAGCCCATCTGAGTAGACGATACTGACCTTGATAGACCAAAGGTCTGAGTCAGTGTCATGTGATGCAGCTTTGTGTGATGCTTCTCTGACATCACTTCAATTAGGAAAGTGGTACAGAACAGGAAGTTCTTGTTGTGGGGTTTCAGCGCTACCATCCCAATGGTAGCTGAACCACCTGGAAAGAGCAAGATTCCAGTAGCACCTTAAAATCACATCTAACAAAATATGTGGCAGGGAATGAGCTTCTTCAGATATGGCTAGAATCTGTGGGGTGATTTCAGATGCCAAATCACACTAGCAGGTGAATGACAATAGCAGGCATGATTGGATTAGGTGAGATATGCAGAGAGGTAATAGGCGTGGAGAAATCAGAACTGGTAATGAGACAGGAAATCTAGGTCTCGATTCAGTCCAGGTGGATGCATAATCTTGAGCTGCATTATCAGTTGCAATCCAACAGTCTCTCTCTCTAATCTCCTTTTGAAATTCCTTTGTAAGATAACGGCTACTTTTAGGTCAGCAACTGAATGTCCCGGAAGGTTAAAATGTTCCCTCAGTGGTTTTTGCATGTTGTAGTTCCTAAAAGTAGCAGTTCTCTTACAAAGGAATTTCAAAGGGAGAT